>NC_081348.1:7447679-7463465 GCF_029784015.1 Lycium ferocissimum
CAAGGCCCCCCATTGTACCTTTAAATGCATAACTAATAAAATAAATATAACTACCTAAAAAAACCCCGACCCAGATGGGGCTCACAATGAGCTTATCGTCCGAGGCCTACTAAGCCAATGCATCATCGTGTAAATGCACATCGCATCATAAAATACGTGCCCCCGAGCAATAAAGGGACGTGACGTCGATTTGAATGTCTTGGTATGTAATGCGAGCGAAAGAATAAGATGACACGTAAATCACAATGGTAAAGCACGAACCGAAGCGGGGGTAGTTTTATGAGTATGAACATGGATACATATGCATAAATATAATGTGAGTAAAATATACGTGGGAGAGCATTAGTATGACCGACATGTAACCACCACGTTAGCACGTGGGCGTCCGATCTGCCCGATCAGCTAAGCCATCTCGAACCTTATCGAGGGCAAGACATAAATACGGTATCGAATGGATCCAAATCCTCAATGGGGAAAACGCGAAGGAATCGTCCCTATGGCCCCGGGCGGAGCGATCCTTATCTACGGTGGCAAACGTAGTTTCGAAGCATACGAGCCTTCTCGATAATCCGCGCAACTCCCAAAAACATGAACATTGTTACACATAAACGTTTTTGCACATTTGGATAGTCCGAGATAATGGTGAGAAGTTAAGGACGAGGCTATGTTCCAAAATTATTTTAATGCATAAAGAGGTTATGAGTATTATTTATGGACATTGGTAGTATGAAAATATTGTGAGAGGCTAAGGGCGAAAGAGGAATTCGCAAAATGGGCCGTGGAAATAATGCGGGAGGTTAGGGACAAAATGGTAATATTGAGAAAAGTCGAGGGGTAAAACGAGAATTTCACACAAGCTTCTTGAATATTCCAACAAGGACATGTGAGGAAAAAAAAAATAAATACATATAGATATAAAATAAGTCATCTTTGCTAGAGAAAGTAAGAAAATTCTAGAAAAAAAAAGAAGAGGAAAAAGAGGAAGAAAAATCTAGAGAGGGGGCATGTGCCCCTCACATGCATGCAATATATATATATATTTGGAGTCATCTTTTAGTTGAAGAAATAAGAAAGAAAAAAAAAAGAAGATGAAGAGAGAATATAGTAGTTTCGGCCATGGCCAAAAAAAATTGAGGCCATGGAAATTGATCAAGGAAAAATTATTTCTCCTAGTATCTCTACCAATTCAAGGGTCCTCTTTAACAGGTATAATTTTGGAGCAAGAAAACCATTCATACTTGCAAGTTCATGACTTTAGCCAAGAGGAAGACAAGTGGGAAAAGGTAAGGTTCTATCCTCTTTTGCATGTTTTATGGGATGCTTTGGACGTGTTATAATGCATGGAAATGAATGAACAACATGAAAATATGGATGTTGAAGTTGAGCCATGGATGTTGATGTTTAGCCGTGTAGGTGTGTTGTATGTTTAGGGTGATGAATCAATTTTAGTTAGTATGTTTTGTATTGTTGTAATGTGTGGAAATGGATAAAAATCATGGAAGGTTGTGTGTGGTGTGTGTGGCCGTGAGTGGGCTGCCATGGTGTAGGAAAAAAATAAATTAATGTTAGTTAGTATTCTAGTTGTTGTTGTGATGGACTACATGTAACGAAAATGAAAGTTTGATGATTCAAATGGGTTGTGATGGTTATGGGCAGATTTGGAACGTAATATGATTTGAATATGCTTTCTTGAATTTATGGAAATAACGTTACAAGCATGTGAATTGGTGATATAGTTTATGAATTTGAAAGAAAGAGATGTGTTATTTTTCTTATTGAATTGGAAGGTGTTGAGGCGAAGTAGTATGTTGATTGAATCATTTTGAAAGTCATATGAATCGAATTGAATCGAATTGAATATGAATGAAATGTTGTTAGTAAGATTGTTGGCATTGTTGTTGATATTGTGGCCGAGTTCCATTCTCGGGTTGTTGTTGTTGAATTAGGCCGAGTTAGAATCTCGGGATGGCGCATTTACGGAAATCTTTGCTTGAAATTTTGGTGCAGCCGTTGTTATTTCGAGAAATTCACTTTTAGATTAACACATTTTGCAATGTGACCAATTTGTAGATTTTGATGGATTTGGAACGTGAATTTGGAGGAACGTAAGAAGCGGAAAAAGGTATATAAGGCTTCACTTTCCCTTCTTTGGCATGTCTTAGATGTAATAAGCTTCGAAAACGTGTCTCGGGACTACTACAATCCTAGAAATCCGAGATTGAAATTGGTTAACACTATTAAGGTAGAATTGAAGTAAATGTTATGAATAGTTGAAAGAAATGTCTAAACACCTAGAACTTGCATGAATAAGACCGACTACCCTAAAACTCTCATAAGTAACGTTACGAAACGTATCACACGTAAATTGTGTACGCCGCCTCATTCGACCGAGGCGGGCCCACTATTCCCAAATTCACTTTCTATCGTCATGCTTGGTTTGTCTGCATTATGGCTGGAAGTTCTTGGTTATCATTCCGACCATAAAACAATAGTTGTTTTAATTAATACCTCGACCCCAAAAGCATGATTTTCCTTACTAAAAGTTACAAGTGTTTTCCAAAATATTCATTTTTTTCAAAAAACCAAGTTTTACAATAATGAAAGTTCTTATGACTAAAACAATGACTATGATTCTATGATGATCATGATGTGGTCAAATATGAGAAAATGACTATGACACGACATGACGTGACATGACATGCTACGACATGATTTGATATGAGATGACATGCTATGACAGGACACGATATGCTATGATATGACAGACGTGATATGATATGGTACGAAATGACATGTTCTATGTTCTCTTAATGTTATTCTCTGTTGGTAGTCTCGCCTTATATTAACCGTTCCTTCAAGGTTCAACAAAACGGCCATGATTACTCCATAATGCGATCAGAGGTTTCCGACCTTACGTCCCTCCGACGAGTACACGACTTTCTTTGGGCTACGATGCACGCCATACCGTATATGGGTTGGGGGATGGGATACATGTACATGAGGGGAATAGGAAGGAAAACATGTTTCATTGCCACCTCGGTCACTTTATCATCCCGGACGCGGGATGCCGGACGCGGGATATATGGGGCGAGCCGACGTATTTCGGCGCTATGTGGGTGGCGGCTTGTTCGCGCTATGATACCATATGACCGGACAAGCATGCATGGCATCCGCCCCGCGGGGGCACTCGTATACACAGTCACGGCTTTATACGATATGTTCCATATGTACGAAATACGGCACATGATATGTTCCACATGTACGGAGTTCGCCTTTACACATGATATGTCTTATATGTACGGATACTCCCTTACACGCATATGTTCTACACCTCCACACCGTTATTACACATGATTATATCCCCCTAACGAGTTGCTTTTCATGCCTTACATACTCGGTACATAGCTCGTACCGACCCCTCTTCCGGGGGGGGGCCGCGTTTCATGCGCGCGGGCGAACCGAATGGCCCGGCTAGCATAGAAGATGTCGAATGGCCGGTAGGCTCCACTTGTCCCGGAGTGCCGCCGAGTCGTAGCATATGTGCCATGATGATTTATTTGGCCGGAGTTAGGCAGCACGCAGTCGTGGGTAATGGGTTGTCGGTCGTAAGCGGCTCCCGACGGTCGACATGTTATTACGTCTCGTGTTACGAGTCTTATATGATGTCAGATTGTACTTGTGGAAAAAAAAATTTATGTATTCATTTCTCACTAACTCATTAGTTCATATGTGTAATACGAATTAGCGGGTTCGCTCGGCTCCGTATATGGGGTCGGGTGCCCATCACACCTAGTAAAGTCGGGGTGTGACAAACATGATATAGTTGTCTAAGAAGCCCATGATTTTCGTGAAATAACTTTTAAATAACTTGTAATAATGATTTCACAAAATAACTTGTAAACATGATTTCATGAAATAACTTGTAAACATGGTTTCATTAAATAACTTGTAGACATGTTCTAAAGTGATATAACATAAACATGGTTTCATATCAAATAGCTTGTAAACATGGGTTTGAACAATATAGTTTTACCATAATATACTTGCATGAAAACGTGTAAAACAAGTAGAGTGTTTTCTTGAAAATAACATAATGATTTATAACTTGCATGTAGGAACCCATGGGATGCAAAGTATGGGTTTCGTGGATTACGAATGTATTCTCAATAAATCAAAAATGGAATATCGAGAAATACGATTAAAAAATTAATTATAACTCAAGACATAGTATAACATGTACATGGGCTAGTTATCATGAACATGGTTAAAATCCTTAGTTTTCGTATAACTTCATACTTTATGGAAGAAGTGGCGTGAGGGGAAGAACGAGGATGTTCCTATACGTAGATAGTAACCACATACATACTCGGTAATGCTTCCAAACTTGCCTTAAAAGTTTGTTCTTGGAAGAAGAATCCCAAAGCCTAGTCTTGAATTCCCTTTAATTGGGTTTTTCTTGAAATACCTGGGTTAAGGATGATGAATTCATGATTAGAATCCATGGATTCATGTTAGAATTGACTTAGAAGGATTAGAATATGCTTACCTTGGCGCTCTTGATGATGGGAGAGGGTAGGAGGCCAGTCTAGGGCTTGAAGGAAAGAAAAATAATGATTTGGACTGATATTGATGAATATATGCTATTAAGGAACATTGAATTTTACGCCCAACAAAATCTCGTCCGTATTTCGGTTCGTATTTTGAAATTCCGCGACTCTTACCGTAAAATGACCATAACTTTTTGTATAGATGTCTACGGGTGACCGCATAATATACCGTTGAAGGTATTTCAAATCTCTATAACTTTCATCAAGGAAGATTAAATTCCCTCATAATAAGGGGACTATTGTCGCTAGAATTAAGACCTTCTACAACCTCACTTAAAAACATGCCTAGAGCGGCCTCCAACTTTGTTTTGCTCAAAGACTTTTTCTTATGACTTAATTAGTTTTCAAAATACTTCCTATATCTTACATATTGATTCCATTATACCCTCCATGTTACGCGTTAAACCTTAGCCCGAAAATTCGAGATGTTATAACATGGAAGAATTTAGGGTAACATCCCATTAGGGGTTCAATTAGACATGCGGAAATATAAGTAAAACATAAAACTAAACCTAATAATAACATTAGGATAGAAAGGGAACAAAACCCCTTAAAAATTAGCGAGTAGAATAGCCATGAAAATGTCTCGATGATCGATCGTGGTGTAAAACCCTAAGTCGCCGTTTGAGAGTGAAGGAGGAGACAGGGATTAGTGTGGACAAAGATAAAAGAGGGGGTGGGGGTGGGGGGGTGGGGGAGGGGGTTTTTGGAAGTTTTGTTTAAAATCTTCCGGCCCCCTTTTTTAAAATCTAAATTCCCACCCCCCCCCGCCCCCGCCGCCCTCCCCCGTTTTTTTAAATTATTTAAAAAGGCCCACCTATGTTTAAAATACACACTTTTAAAACTTTGTACTCCATTTAGAATAAGTACTTAATTTCGCAAAAATACGTATTCGTCTAGAAACCCATTGTAAGCTTATTTTTTATAAAAACATAATTTGAAATACGCCATTTTAAAATACGAGCTTTAATATAAAGTTCCGGGTAATATTTAAAGTTGTGAAAAATGCGGTAAAAAATTAAACCGTAATTCATACATCGTCTTAATTAAAAAAATGTTTGGAGTTAGACGGAGCGGGACAGGTATTTTCTTTTTGAATTATATTTATGAAAGTAAATAACTCGTAATCTCTTGTAATCGCTAACTTTTAGACAAATAATGATCAAACGCCAATTTTTTGCAATTTTGCTCAGATTTTAAATTTTTAAATTTTTAAGGGTATCCTTACTTCCGTCTTGGACTCGAAAAATTTGGAAAATTAAAATACACGTTTTATTAGGTGAAAATTAGGTGTCAACGGTGGCTTGTGTTGGTTATCTCCTTACCAGAGATTGTCGTACCAAGATGGTCATATTTGGCATGCCGTATATTCCGAGATCGAGGGAAGGATACTACTAGCCTTGCTCTGGAAACATTATATCATTTTTCGGACGAGAAATTGGTGGATAAGGGGTGTTTACATACATGATTGGTTATGATGGTGAGAAAGTGATGAAAATGATAGCCTATGTGGCCATTGAAAAGAACGATAGCTTGTGTGGAAAATGGTAAAAAGAATAGCCTATGTGGCCAACGATAACAATGATAGTGTCACACCCTAATTTCTATTAGGGCGTGATGGGCACCCGACCCTTAATTAGGGGCGTAGCGAACCCGTCGACTCTCGTAATACTCGTAATCATGTCCGGGCCCTCAAATCATGACATAAATGTATAATGAAAAGCTTTTCGAAGAACAATATGCTTTTCATCTTTCTCAAACCAAATAAAATCGTAACATATGAAACTTGTAACACAATGCATAATAATACATCGGTATATAGCCGCTACAAATCGACATCTTATATACACGACACCGTACGCAAGTCTCTAACATAACTCCGGATACCATAGCAAAAGCACTGCGACTCCAAGAACACTCCGGGAGGAAAGCGGAGCTCGCCAATCTAGTCGGAGCATCTTCTACTCATCTCGGGCGTGCCGCGTGGCGAAACGCCCTCCGAAGAAAGCGGGGTCAAGACGGAATATGTACCGAGTATGTAAAAACGGAATACAGTAAGCGGGATCATACCGAAGTAAAGAATATGGAAAATCATAAGACTTGCCTTTGAAAACATATATCATACATGTCAATGTCATATAATCATAGATAAACATATAGCGTGTCCCGCCATCTAGTGAGGGACTCGGTGAGTAAAATCATCATATGCATGAACATATAGCGTGTCCCGCCCTCTAGTGAGGGACTCGGTAAGGAAAATCATGTCATCATATATATATATATATATATACATAGCGTGTCCCGGCCCTCTAGTGAGGGACTCGGTGAATAGAATCATCATATGCCATCCTGGCCGCCATCCCCATATCATCACATCATATATATATATATATATATATATAGCGTGTCCCGCCCTACTAGTGAGGGACTCGGTAAATAATGCAATGAGGTGTGCACGAATACGTGTCCCGGCCCGGGACTCGGTGAAAGACACATTGAGCTTGGCACGAGCGAGCAAAGTTGAGAAACCATATGCACATAAATCATTTTCGAGACTCAATGAAATAAACGAATCGTCATTTGAAAATCGGGACAAAAGTTACCTCAAATATCTTTCGGACACTACTCGGAAACATATCAAACATCATAAACATATTAAAGAACCTGTAGGGTCATAGTCATACGTCAAAACCAATCCGAGCCCGCCTTTGAAAGTTACGGGCCTTATACATTATAGGATCATTTATGAGCATATCAAAGCCATCCTAAGTGGTCTATGAAAGTTACGGACATTTTTAGACATAGAATCTTTTAAGAACAAAAATCTTTATGCAACCTTTAAAATTCAATTACACAAATGACATAAAAACCATAGTTCTAGTACACTAAGAATGGTATCATCAAGAGATAAATAAAAATCGTAATCATGCTCGGATCATAAGAGTGGAGTTACCCGAGGCTCGTATCATTGCCTACTTACCACTAAGACATGCCAAAAGAAAGAAGGGATAAGCTTCACATACCTCGTCCGCTTCCTAAGTTAATCCAAACTTAAGTCTCGTCTTCTCAAAATCTACAACAACATCATTGGATACTAACATTAGTCATAAGCATCGAAGAATTCAATTCCAAGCCATCATTTTATCTACGTAAATTTGGCGAAAGATCTCCCTATAATTCAACAACCCCGAGAATTCAACTCGCCAAATCTCCAACAACAATACCAACAACCATGTAAACAACATCAATAATTAATTCGAAACGCATTCTAACATTAGTAACTCCTTTCTATATAATTCGACGACATTCATTTATATTCAACTACGTACTTTCAAGCTAACATCGACGCTCACAGTTCAAGTACTAATCCGAAATCATTTAATCAAGATTCAAGAACATTCCAAACAATTCGCAAAATGTTCAAAACAACCCATCCAATGTACCATGGAACCCAAAACCTTCCCAACTCAACATGAACCACAACAACACATTTCTTTCTTCCAAAATTCACAAACTACACCAACAATCCACACATCGACAACATTATTCTTATCAAAATTCAAGAAACCATATTAAAATTCACATTAACCTCTATAACAAACCACAAACGATTAACTTCCATCTTGAACCATTAAACCTTCATTTTACATCACATAATCCACAACACAACAACCAAATTACACTAAATAAAAGTAGAGTCTTTCATTCCTACACACAATACCACATACACAACACGCCACAACCTCACAATCACCAATTTCATGAATTTTATTCATTCCACACTCCACAACATACACAAACCATGCACAACATATGAAAATAAAGAGAGAATTAAATCTCACCTTCCATTTGATTTCACCACTCGGCTAGGCCGATGAATTGCATCAACGAACGGTTTTCTTGTTCCAACAACTACTCCACGTTAACGAGGGACTTTCCAATTGGTAGGAATGCTAGAGAAAAGAATTTTTTCTTGGTCAATTTCCATGGTGCCATTTTCGGCCACCATGGCCGAATATTCTCTCTCTCTCTCTCTTTCTCCAAGCTTCATGAATTTTCTAAGGGATGATTGTGGTGAATATAATGAATTAGTCATCCTATCACATACATATATAATTAATACAAGTGTACCATGGCCCACATCATGTGCACGGCCACATGGCCATTTTTTCACGAATATTAAGTTTCCAAAACTTCACTTTTGGCCCCATATTTTCCTTAATGTTCACACCAATAATACCTACAAGTAATCTGTGAATTAAGACAAAACCGGAAAATAGTCTTGTCCTTAACTTTTCACAATTAACTCCTAATGTCCCAATGTACAAAGTACGGGATATACCGTATAGCTAGTGTGACAAATGGTAAAAATGATAGCCTCGTGCGGTATTTGCTACGTGGACTTTCAAGGGGTCCTCCAGCTGGTCAGCGACTGGGCATAGCCCTTACATTTCTGCGTACAAAGCAGAGCAGCTGGCCCGTGTGGCACCGATTGCACTACATTGCATTGCATTACACCGCATTCATTCATTTATCACATGATCGTTTACGGTATCTTATATACTCAATCTAAACTTATACTCGAATATGCTTCCGTAACCGTACTTTATTGCCTTATTCGTTCTACTTGTCGATTTCTTCCTATTTTTTATACGTTATTCAATCATTGTCGGCCTATGATGCCTACGAGTATTGTTGTACTCATACTATTCTTGCTTTGCACTTTTTATTGAGTGTCGAGTTTGAGCCAGATCTAGTTCGCAACCTCGAGAGTGATTCCAAGGCCTTCCATCCGGAGATCTTAGGGTGAGCCACTTGCCGGATATGTAGCCCCGGATACCCTCCTTTGTTTATCCGTTCATTTCGATTCCACGTACATTTACGATTTATGTATTTTGAGAGGTTATCCCTATATTTTAAATATTGTATTAAGTATTAGAGGCTCTTGTTCGAGTTCGGATCGTGTTTTGGGTTGTAGTTATTTAGCACTTCCGTACTTATGTTATTTATATATTTGTTATGACTTTGGTATAATTTTTGTCTTTACATGCGTATGTCTTCTTTTAAATAATGTTATTAAGGAAGGGTTCGCCTGGGGGAAAGTGTGGGTGCCCTCATGACTTGCGAAATGGGTCGTGACTTATTCAGACTGGATTATACAATGTAAATATACACAAATACCCATAACATGGCACCGAAATCCGATACAAGTGCTTGTCACCTCACAAGTATCGTGACCCCCTTAGTTACACCATTGCTCCCTCTTTATTGGTCAATTTTAGCCAACTACAATGCTTTAAATAGAGTCAAGTAAAGTGTCAAATTGCTTGTTTTGAGTCCGATGATCACAACGAAGCCTTGCCCTTTTGTAGAGGCTCCGAGTGATCCCAATCCGTTCAAATACATACTCTATGTTAGAACATAAGTACATAGACACCCATATCTATATAATACTTTCGGACCCAAAAAGTCAACCAAAATGCGATTTGAGCCTCGAAGCGGTGAAACTAGAAATCCAACATATAATTAGTCTACCTATGATTTATGAAGTCTATATACCAAAATGCACAAAATTCGACATCAATTCGCTAATCAATTGAAGAAATCCTCATTTTCAACCTAGGGTTCCCAAATCCCAATTTCTTATCTCAAATCATGATTTCCAAGATGAAATCACATAATAGTCAAAGATATGATGATAAAAAGAGGATTAGGAACTTACTCACGTGAAGAATATATCAAATCCCTTCCAAAATCTCCCTAAATTGAGGTCCTGAGCTCCAAATGTGGAAATGAAAGGTCTAAGTTCGAAGTGGGGAAATAAATATAAAATCGACTCGGCGGCACCGCAGATGCGCCTCACGACCCAAATCACGAGTCATAAGGGCATCCACACTAACCTCCCTAGTGGGTGAACCCTTCCGCAAGTTACGTCATTTAATTATATTATGCGAAAATATACAATGTCACAATAGATATATAGAAAAGCATAAGTGTGGAAGTATGAAATACTACAACCCAAAATCTTGTGTGAAACTAGTACAAGAGCTACTAAATAGCAATACATAGTCTAAAGGAAGGATGTGCACTATCAACACCAGAATTTTTTTTTTGTCTCAAGAGTAAATAATAGACATATATAAGAGAGAAGCTTCGAGGCTACGAATCCGACCCGGAAGTGCCTCGGATCACTCGCGAGGTTGAGAAGTGGAACCAACGACGAACTCTACGCTCAAGAAAAGTGTAACAAGAGTAGTATGAGTACAACACAAGTACTCAGTATCATAGGCCGAAATGATTAGTTCACACATATAACAAATGATTAGTTCACACATTTAAAGAAAAGAATCAACAAGTAAACGGATAAGGCCAAGTACAAGTGATGAAACACGGGCCCAAGTATAAGATCAACATAATGTATGAAATGTCAACCGGCGGTCAAGAATAATCAAATGCATGCAATGCAATTCCTCCTCCCGGTGCCTCCTCCGAATCACGTACACGTACGCTTACGGGCAATGTTTGATAGTCATGACCCGCCCCAGGGGGAATCTCAGGAAGTCCATGTAACCACATAGAAGATGATTGCCACTAGGACCCACACAAATGATCATTATTCCATTGCCACTTTAGTGGCCTACGTAGAGTATCATTGTTTTCTTATTAACCATTTATGCATGGATGGATGATATGTAAATGCATGGATCAATTTCAATAACATCTCCACATGGAAACAATAAACGTATAACATCAATGCCAACTACGGCTAAGTCATCATTACATAATCATTTCCTTTCCATGATATAAATGAAATACTAGAATAATGATTCAATCGATCATAACATATCAACAAGTATGGCAAGAAGGCCACATAACAACATCCATACCAAACCGGTGTTTATCACCACGACCTTGACCGAAATCCTATCATACATTTCCGTCAATAACTACCATCTATATACCTTTCGCTAATCGAAGTTTAGACATAAGTAAGCCGTAACCTACCTCGATACCGAACTGGTGCCACGAACTATTCCACTTGAGCTTTCCCCTTCTGGATCACCTCGGAATGGTCAAAGTCTATCAAATATTTACTCTTCATTAGATTACGAATCTAAGGACACCCATATAGTTATACTTCTAAAACAACTCAAAAACTACCTCAAAAAGTGACCCAGGTCTACAAGGGTAAAATCGAAATTCAAGATGGAAACATGTCGCCTAAGGTCTAAACAATCAACATCCTAAGTTTCATGCATTTCTAACCCCAAAAGAGCTTTAGTTTCACTAATTTATCAAAGCCCCCGATTTTGGAGAAAACCCTCAATTTTCATATCAAGATTCTCGAATTAAAAAGGAGATTCAGGCTTATGAATAAGTCACCCATTGATTAATTACTCGTAATCTAGGATTTACTCATCAAAAAGCGTATTAGATCAAGGACGTTCAAAATTCAACTTAGGGTTCACGGCCCAAACCCCCTAACTTGACACATGATTGCTAATATGGATTTCCTAATTAATAGATGATATAAATATAAAAAGAGGGTGGGAAACTTACCCAAAAGAAGACCAAAGGAACTCCACAAAATCTCCCTACCCAAGATATCTAGGTCAAAATTGTGAATGAAATGAACTAAGCATGAATTGGGAATTAAATGATTCTGATTTTGCGATTTCCGCACCCGTGCACCATTCCTCGAGGCGCGCGCTCGCATCCGTGGAGAACGGCCGGCATGCGGCGCAACATAAAGTCCCATCCTTCATAAAGTGTGGAGACGCCCGTATATGCGGCCCTTCCCAAACATCCACAATCTAGCACCTCGTGGGACCAAGCCCCGGCAGAGGCGTCCCGCAGGTGCGGTCCCACATCCGTATGCAAGACAATTGAAACTAGAAAATTCTCGGTTTTCGACCAACTTCATCCCGAAACTCAAAATTCATCTAATACTTCCTAGATACAAATCAAACATGCAACCTACTCTAAAAACACGCTACGAACTCACCCGTGCCCTCGAAATTTTTAAAAGTGATCATCTTGACTGTCAACTCCCAACACACTTAAACCAAAATTTTAACATAGACCAAAATACCCCCTTATTCCCTTAGGAACCAAGACAACCACTCTACTAAATTATAATCGACCTCCGAAACTTACCGAATCGATGAAATCCCCAAAAAGACTCATCTACCCAAAATTCAACTATTGGTTAACACTTTTAATTACTCAACTTAGAAGTTACTAAATCCTCGAAACCAACCACGACTCACTTCGATTACCTCAAGAATCGCACTACCTATTCGCACGAGTCAATACACTGTTAAGCTTTAGAAAAGGGTCAACATACGGTAAAAGTGGGTAAAATGTCTAATGAACAAACGGATTGCTATACGCGCATTCCCTACATCTGGGCTCGCTCGCAATCGACTCTTTGGAAGTAGGCCGCATAGACTAATTAGTTGGCCTAGGTCTCAGTAGAACATTTCACGTAGAGGGTGCCTCGCCTCCTACGACCATATTAACGCAGTGCTAAGACCACTCTCTCGCACCTCGCAATCCACTATACCTGTGTGTGACTCAATGTGTGTGAGCTAATTTCACGGGTATAAGACACCAAGAATCAGAAAACTAGATTACGTTCCAAACATCGATCCGTAACGACCCGTTTGGTCGTTAGGTAGTGCTTCCGACCTATTTACCCTCGTTAACCCTTTCGAGTCCTATTAGTATAATTTTGACTCGCGTTGAATGGGTAGCTCGATTCCCAAGGTAGTCGAGAGAGTTTTATGATTACTTATGCGAAGTAGAGCCTTAAAGGAAAACGTTTGACCGATAGTTGACTTTTAGGTAAAATGACTTTTTTTTGAAAATTCGTTGATTTTGAAAGGCCCAATGGTCGATTATGACTTGGTGGGATGCCTGGGCCGGCTTCGAGGCACTCAGAGAGTTTTAGGTCATTGGTTGCAAGTTGGCCTTGGCCAATGGGTGTCGAACCAATTATATAGACCTCCGTTTCGGGGAATTTTGAGACCATGAGTGAGTCCGTAGCATATTTTTTACATGTAAGTGCATGTCCGGTTTGCATCTCGAGGTCTCGAGTGGTTGTCTAATTTTGCTTCAGTTAGTGAAAAACCAAAAAGTTTTTGGTGTCTGGTGTTTGTCGTAGCAACATCATATATGCGGTAACGGTCCCACTGTAGTGAAGCCTGGCCGCTATGGCTAGTGTGTAAGGTTCCTGGTGAGTAGCCATAGCGGACGGGGATCTGCTGTGGCGAGCTCATGATAATTCAGTGGAGGTTGCCAAATGTGGACTCGTGACCACTTGGGCACGAATGACGTACTTAGACTTATTTAATGCAAGTTAAACCTTTTATTTTCTATCCCCCACATTTATTTTTTCTAAAACATCTTTTAGGCTATTGAGGAGAGGTTTTAACTAGACTCTTCTTGAGGGTAAGTTCTCTAACCTAGATTTCATTCATTTACCTTGCTAAAAGCATGAATCCATGATAGAAAATCTATAGAACTTAAGAAGGAAGACGGGTTTTGATGTTTACTTTATTATTTGACTTTTTAATCTTTCAAAATTAGATTTGTTGATGGATTTGACTAATCTAAGCATGAAATTTGATGAATTAGTGACTAATAGGCTTGAATCTTCCTTTTTATGTTGATTATTTGAAAGATTGAAAGTTAGGATTTATACCCAAATTGGGGGTTTTTAACTTGAATGATGAAATTGACCTATTATTGGTTTAATGTAGCAATTAGGGGAGTAGAATTGAACTTAGAACGTTGAGTTACCTATTCCATCGTTGAAATACCTGCTTTACCTCTGGGACCATTTTACCCCCTTTACTTAGTTGTTTTTTATACCAAGACCCTATTCTAGCAACTCAAAAGGAACAATTCATCACTCTCATAGATTCCAGATGATTTTCCTAGATGTTGAAAAAATCACGTGTTTCACCCATATCCATTGGTGTCATAGGACGTTAACATATCGTTGAAGAAAAGGCCAACCAAGCCATGCTCGCCTTGCCTTTTTTGATACCAGATAATGAGTACCGATTACGTAAAATTTGGGTACCTGCTGTAATACTCTAAATGCTTCTGGACAATTTTTGTAAGTCATGCGTCGGGCCCTTCGGGATGTCGGGGTTCGGGCCCCACGTAAGAAAACTATGGTTTTTGGGGCCGTAAATTTGAATTCGAAAGGATAACAGTAGGGAAGGATCTAAAAAAACAAGGCAAAAGGTTTTTTTATTGTGGGTCCCCCCAGTAGGGTTTCTTTACTTTTTTGGGGGACTCCCAATTTGAGATAGGGTTGTTATTAACATTGAAACGTTAATCCTTTGGGTAAAGGGTTTAAGGATATCTTTTTGGATTGGGATTGTTTGAGTTTTTGGGGCTTCCCTTTCCGGGGGTTTTTTGGTTTTTGCCCGTTTGGGGAGGGGTTGAACTTGGTTTCCATATGTGATTATGATACGATTGCTCTGCTTCACTTGACATTTCATGGAGGGGGGAAAGGGTTATATAGTACCTGTATGGATGATGAGATTGATACTCTATCATTCATAAAATTCTAATGATTCATGAAAAACCCCGTTTGATATTAATAATAAAGAGGGGAAAGGGAAAAATTGGGCTTTTATTATGGTTTTGATAGGGAATATTTCGTTTACCTCTTTGCAAATATATTTGGGTTATATGTGATTTGGGGAAATTTTTCGGGCGTGGCATTTCATTTTGGAAATAAGTTCATATTGGTATTTAATTTACAATGTTGTTAGCGTATTCACCCCATGATTAGGGTTTAAATTGGTTTCCATTTCATCCGCATTGTTTAGCAATTTCATTCATTCAAATTGTTTCGAAAAAAAGGGGAAATGGGTTTGAAAATGATTGGAACGATTTATGGGAACTATAAAGAAAATGTGACACTTTTATTAAGTGGATAGATCCCGATCGAGGGCGTTTCGGACCCCGAAGGTAGGGTTTCTGATCCGGTCATTCCCAAAAGGGGTGCGCCGGATTCGAGGTTTGTTTGGAGGAGGGTACTGAAATTTTTTGATCCCCCCCGGGTCCAATATCGAGAGGGAGGATTATCCGTAGCAGGTTTTACAATAGGGGTAGTTTCTTGCATTTTTGAGACGAAAATTTATTCATATTCTTCTGG
>NC_081348.1:7463565-7539627 GCF_029784015.1 Lycium ferocissimum
TTCCCATTTTTCTTTTCTTTTGCATTACTACTCAATAAAATTTGTACTAAAGTATTTT
This sequence comes from Lycium ferocissimum, assembly GCF_029784015.1. Classification (NCBI taxonomy): domain Eukaryota; kingdom Viridiplantae; phylum Streptophyta; class Magnoliopsida; order Solanales; family Solanaceae; genus Lycium; species Lycium ferocissimum. The sequence continues at coordinate 7,463,624 of NC_081348.1, forward strand.
CTTTGAAGTTTTTCCCTCCCGAGGTGACCGGGGAGCGATCCGGACTCGTAGGAGCTATTGCGGCGAGAGCACCCCATTATTTCGGAGGTGCCGTTGACTTATTCTTTTGATGTGTGTGTATATATATATATATAGTTTTGGGCATGACGGGGTCCTGTCCCGAATATATGTCTAGTACTCTAGTAGAGGCTCGTAGATACGTATGTGTGGGTAGTATGGTCTCACAGTTTCTCATCGTATGTATATATATTATTTTGATTTTGATAGCCGAAGGGCTTATGTATATAAGGTAAATATGTTTCAAGTAGAAATGGTTCTAATATGAGTATAAGCACGAGATTAATGAATGAACGCAGGATGAGTAATAGAATGAGTGGTGCTCGGTGATTAGCCCCGGGTACCCGTCATGGCCCTAGTCGGGCCGTGACAGTAGCGCTGAATTATGTTTGCACTAAACACTAGTGTTCTTTAAGAGTGAATTAGTGAAAGGGAGACCTCGAAAGGGCGATCATCCTATGCATCTTGGCAGGGATGGGGTCGACACGGGTTTCAGCTGGTGGGGGAGTTACGTATCTTTATTTAGCATATTAGCTATGTTCTTGACGTCTACCTGAGGCTCGTTGCCTTGTAACTTTCTTGTCGCTGTGCTCGCAGAAAATTTCCCTAGTGGGATAGTGATTGACTCGCGTTGATCCCATTGAAAGAGTCATGGTAGACTGGCGATAATGGGAATATGAAACCTGAAAGAAGTGTTAAGAGAGTCGAGGGCTAACTATCCAATTTAGGGACGTCACATAAGGTGCGTCTCCATTTGCCTGGATTTTCACGAAAAGGAGTTGTTTATTCGAATGGGTCACTTTGGAGTTTGAACAAAGTTGTCGAACATTTGAACAAGTTGCCCCAGTTTCTAGTCCTTAGGGTACTTAATCCAAGAATGTTCGTGAATGAAAATTTGAGTAATTTGACTGATTCAAAGATATACCCCAAATCCATTCTGAGGCTCTGTAGTTTGAAACAGCGGAAGACCGTACCCTTATGTAGGATTGCCTACGTATCTTGCTGGAACAAGAATCAGGTTTGTGTAGTTCACAGTTGTAACTAATTCTTCACAGGAGGGTGGGTGAAGACTGGTAGCATACGAATGAACGACGAATGAACGTTTTGTCATTTGTAGCGTAGCGCATAGGTGGGTGGGTGGAGACTGGTAGCGTCTGAATAAATGACCAGTAGAGATTTTTGCATATTTTGACATTTGATAGCGAATCGCATGGGTGGGTGGGTGGAGACTGGTAGCGACTGAATAAATGACAAGTAGAGATTTTTGAATGTTTTGACATTTGATAGCGAAGCGCATGGGTGGGCTAAAAGGGATCGTGACTTTAGCCCTTCTTTGTAAAAGAACACACTCTCGGTGGTCCCCACGAGTCAATCAAAGAATCTCAAAAGGGAAACTTTATTGGTCCATTGGTTATAATGAGCGAAGCGTTTGTTTTGCCTTAGGTAGAATAGTTCAGGATTCGGTCAAAATGGAAGATTTTTGAAGACGACCTAAGGAACTAACTGTGCGGAAAGGATTTTGATCATCTGACAGATAACGAAACTATCAGGCCTGAGATTGGCTGATCATATGTCACTTTAGCATACCTGTGTGTCAAAATATATGCTTATATAGTGATACCAGATTAAAATAGGGCCAAACAAATCCAGGAAATGGGCCTGGCAAGCCTGATCACACAAATGCCTTAACAATTCCTACCCAAGTCCAGACTCAATTCTTGTGTTAGCTTAAGGCTGAAACGGGCCTTCTTATATTTATTCCAATGGGCTCGAGTACTTACGTTCAGGCCATTTAAACACTAAGTGTTAAAGCCTACGGTGATTTCTACTCCATTTGACTTGATATATACTAATATGCTACCTCATTTATTAAGACTCTATATACACTTCTTCTTAACCTAAACAACTTTTCATTAATGTCCTTTTCATTAATGCAGTTTATTCAGCGTATACATACGTATATATGTGGTATATATACGACATTTTAAGAAACTTTTAAATACCATAAGTATCAAAATAGAAGCATTTTCATTTGTCTCAAATTATTATAATTAAAACCAAGCTATATTTCCCAAAACATAATTAAACTCTATTTCGACACCTAATTCACCCAAAATAAACTGCTTATTACTTGATTAAATAAATCCCTCGACTTTGACGGAGTAGACCACTAAATGATGACGGATTGTAAATGCTTAAAACTAATAACTTGTAATTAACTATTTTTGGAGAAAACATAAATGAAAATAAATAAATACTCTTGTATTTCCTTGAAAATATGCTAAAAATGTAGAAATGACATGCGGTTGTTCCTTTGCCGGTGTCTTACCAAATAATGGCAAAATGACATCAGGATAATTTTGTAAAATTGATTTGACTCGTAAAATGCATATTCTACTCCGTTTGTAATCCAGGGACTCCAACTAATTGAGAAAAATTATCGGAGGTCAAAAATTAGGTGTCAACAGTGACAGGTAATCCGGAAGAACTGAGCGATCAACAGGACATTCCTAAGTGTTCGGTTGGGCTTTCGGATAGAGGTAGATCGGTGGCCACGAGAGAAGGAACAACCAGGTTAAATAATAGGATTTGGTTGAAGGATGTCCTTTTCGTTCTGAATTTAACATGCAATTTAATTTATGCGTCACAACTTGTTGATCATTTAGATTGTGATGTAAAATTTAACAAAATTATGTGTGCTATACAGGACCCCACCACGAGGAAGCTGCTTGAAACGAGTGAGCATTGAGGAGGACTTTACTATTTTCGGAATGTGCCGTGGATACGAGCTATGAAGGCAGAGGCGGTCGATTGGTTCGATCTTTGGCACAAACGGTTAGGTCATCCTTCAAAGACAAGTGAAGAAGTCCATTACGACATTAGGCCTAAAAAAAGTAGTATTAGATTAGATAAAGAATGTGATGTATGCCAAAAGGCAAAGCAAACAATAGGTGTTTTTCCTTTAAGTGATAATATAGCTTCGGATATTTTTAAAATGGTTCATTGTGATTTATGGGGACCATATAGAACCCCTTCTTCTTGTGGTGCTTTGTATATTTTGACTTTTGTGGATGATTGTTAGCGAGCCGTGTGAATTTTCATTTTACTCAATAAGAACGAAGTGTCCCTAACCTTGAAAAAGTGTTCTGAAATTGAAGCATCCGAGCTGCCATGAAGAAACTTGCAAAGACTCCTCATAGTTTACGTGCCACTGCTATTGTTTCCTATGCTGCTTCACTATCATCGACAAATCATCCAGCAAATGTAACCCGCATGCAACATGAAAAGGGCCAAGTTATGGAGAGGATATCTTCTCCCTCTCCTGAGCTTTGCGGTTGTGAGTAAAGAAAATGACCTCCACTAGTGTCATTTGACCCGTATCATGTTCAACATCGGGCTTCTTCACTAAAATAGAGATCATCATATAAGCAATCCCTCAACCCCTCAGTTTCAACTTCTCTATTTTTTCATTTAAAGGTTTTATCTTATTTAATCTAACGGGCAGTGTTACTCAATACCTGATGATAGATACCATGTGCTGGATAATTAATCATGTGCTGCTCCATCGATATATACGTGCAATGCATGTGCCGAGAAAGTAGTTGAATATATCTCCCACGTCGCTCCTTAGCTAGCATGGCACTAAAAACGGCATTGTTGTTTGACACGTGGTTGTTTACAATCACCATCAGAAAACACGTGTTCTTAGACCGAGAAACAGTTATTCGGTTTGTTTTTTCCATCATACCTTGTTAATGAAGAAAGGTGATTACTGGGGATTCATGTAATCGATTTCAATTTGTTAGGGATTGCGGCATAGTTACTGTCATTATCAATATCATCGTGATTCAATTGTCTTAATTTATGTGTCTTATTTTCTTTTTAAGTAGTTTGAAAAGAATGTCATATTTGATATTTAGTAAAATTTTCATTGTAATATTTTTGGCTGAAGTAACTAAAACACTCCTAAACTTGGCACGAATTGTAACTTCAGTCCCCAAACTATTGCCGCACTTCAAGACACCCCTAAACTTGGCTAACAAGGTTTTAATACACCCCCAAGTTGCCACATGGCACAACAAGTGTAGTCACACACCAATAGGCGCATGAGAGGTGTCACATTAGCTTCTTTTAAAAAAAAAAAATCAATTTTGGAAAATTCATTAAAAAGTAGTATATTTTTTTAAAATCAGAAAAAAACTAATTTTTTAAAAAATTTGGAAAACCCATTTTTTAAAAATAAATCTGGATTGGATTTTTTATTAAAAAATCTGGAACTTTTAAATCTTGAAAACTGAATTATTATTTTTTTAAAAAACAAACCCGTTATTTTTTGAAAAAAATTTGAAAAATTAATTTTTTTAATTTAAAAACTTGGACTTTTTTAAAATCTAGAAAACTAGATAAACCCATTTTTCTAAAAAAGAATTTGGAAAATTGAAATTTTGATTAAAAACCTAGACATTTTTAAAATGTTGGATACGGATTTTTTTAAGAATAAAGTGGAAAAGTGATAATTTTTTCTAGATTTAAAAAATAATCTAATTTTTCGGGATTATTTTTAAAGAAAAATGGGTTTTCCACATTTTTTTTTTTTAAAAAAAAATAGTTTTTCCATATTTTATAAAACTCCAGTTTTAATCCATTGTTTTCCAGTTATTTTTTAAAGAAGTGTCTTAAAAGAATCATGAAAATTTGGATTTTTTAGGACACTTTTTTAAAAAAAAAAACTATCAAGTTTTCATTTTTTTTTAAATCTATTTTTTACAGATATTTTAATTAAAACTCTAGTTTTTCAGTTTTTTTTTTTTAATTTAAATTTTCCACATTTAAAATAAATATTCCATTGTTCCAGATTTTTTATAATAAAAAAAATCAGTTTTACCATTTTTTAATAAAAAAGATTCAGTTTTACATTTTTTTTTTAAAAAAAAACAATTTATCTATGTGGATGACACATAGGACGAAAATACCAAGTGGACGATGAGTGCATTCCACTTGTCGTGGCATGTCTACACGGGGGTGTATTAAAACCCTATTAGCCAAGCTTAGGGGTGTCTTGAAGTACAACAATAGTTTGGGGACTGAAGTTACTATTCGTGCCAAGTTTAGGGGTGTTTTAGTTACTTACCTTATAAATGACATGGTCAAGATTACAGTGACACTTTTGTTTTAGATTTGTTTTGAGCTGTACAGTGACACTTTTGGTAATAAAATATGTTCATTTACAAAAAAAAAAATGATTATTAGATTCCAGACGCAATTTGATTGTATTATTAAAAACTCTAGTTTAAGATCATAACTATTACTCAAACTTTTATTTTATCATATTGATATCTTTGTTCTAATCATGTTCTACTCGATCGACATACACGTGCAATGCACGTACGAGAAAGTAGTTGAAAATATAATGCCCACATTGTTCCTTGTGTTAATGAAGAAATGTGATTAGTGGGATTCATGTAATCGATCTCAATTTGTTTGGCATTAAGGCATAGTTATTGTTATCATCAACGTCGTCCTGTTTAGTTCATTTTAATTTATGTGACTTATTTTTCTTCTTAAGTTGTTTGAAAAAAAATGTCATGTTCAATATTTAGTAAATTTTCAATATAATATTTTTTTTCAATTTATGTGCGTACCTTATAAATGATATTTTTCATTATATTATTAAAATCTCTAATTTATGATCATAATATTCCAAAGTCTTCTACATTCATCAATCAAACAAAGTAGTTCTTAGGACACGATTTGATTGATATTTTAAGAAAGAATGGATGTTTAGTTGAAAAGGAGTGTTCTGAAATTGAAGCTTCGAGCTGCCATGAAGTCACTTCTAAAGACTTCTCATAGTTTACGTGCCGACGCTATTCTTGCCTACGCTGCTTCACTGTCATCGACAGGTCATCCAGCCAATGCGACCGGTATGCAGCATGAAAATAGCCAAGTTATGGGGAGGATATCTTCTCCCTCTCCTAAGCTTGCGGTTGTGAGTAAAGAACAAGACCTTTTCTAGTGTCACAACCCAATTTACAGAGCCGTGAAGACACTAACTTCCTAGAGTCAACAAGCCATCCTCAACCCAATTTAAATTAATTGAACTACAAAGTATTGCGGAAGTAAATCATACAAGTCAATTTTAAGTCTTAAGCCTTATAATCACAATAATATGGAATTTAAATACAACCATCCCCGAATCTGGAGAGATAACAAGTCTCGAAACACATCCCAAAAATACGTCAACTATCTGAAAAACGAAAGACAGAATAAGATAAAGGGAGGATCTACTGATGGCTCTCCCCGAAATGTCAAGATAACCTCCTCAACGGCTAGCAGTGTCTCGGGGTCCACTCATACCAGGTACAGAATCTACACACAAAAGAGTGGAACAAGTGTAGCGCGAGTACGGGGAACAATGTGTACTCAGCAGCATCGTTGACCTATCTGTTTTGAATATACCGCGCGCAGCTTTAAACAGCTGTAAAGCTGGACCTTATAACAGCAGTGTTATAGCCTATGCCTCGGGTTAGACTTTGGATGAGAAGTCTTCATCACATCTCACATGCTCCCCATTATATATTCAACATGTCCCAACATATTGTGCATCACTTGGAAAACCTAAAATCACTTTAAAAAGTGTAGCCGTCCCAAGATTCCCAAGTGTTCAACTAACAGAGTTGAGAACATACTGAAGGACCAAATGCTAACTCTGAAGATATCCAAGTGCCTTAGATTGTCTTAAGCTTTGTTTCATTTGTACTTAAATTGTAAACCTACTCCTCTTGTTTGAGAAGCTATTTGTAGGTATTTAAAATTCTCAAAGTCGGCTTGTTGGAATTCTGTTTCCACAAGCTTTTGAGTGGTACATTAGGCTAAGATTAGTCTAAGTGTATTAGTGTCCTTAGCTAGAGTTAGCTAAGTGGAGTTGCTTGCAATCGGAGTATTGCAAGGGTTGAGGAACTATGTGAGTTAGTTCCTAGATTACGTTAGCGTTATTGTAAGGGTGAGGGGTCATGGGAGATAATTCCTAGCTTACAATAGAGTTGTAATCTGAAGTTGCTCGGTTAGTGGAGTTGAAATCCTACTGGAGTAGGTCGTGGTTTTTAATTCCTTGAGCAAGGAGTTTTCCACGGTAAAATCTTGTGTCCTTACTTACTGCACTGTACAAGGGAACTGATAGACGACCAGGTCCGTTCATATTCTGTTTGGTAAATGCAAGGCCTCTATCACTGACAATCACCCGAGACCTCCCAGATACGAACCAGACATGCATTCACACATAAAAACATGCTACGGACTCACTCGTGGTCTCGGAATTCCCAACAAAGGTCTGCTTGACCGAGTCAACACCCAATGGCCAAATACTAACTTTCCAACCAATAACCCGAAACGCTCCCAAGTGCCTTGGGAACCGAACCGAACACCCCACCAAGTCACAAACGACCATCCGGACCTCTTAGAATCGACGAATTTCCGAAAAAAGTCTGTTTACCCAAAAGTCAAATATTGGTCAAACGTTTTTCACTTTAAAATTCTATTTCACAAAAGTCATCAAAAATTCTGCCCAAATACCTCGAGAATAGTACCATACCACCCATCCCCGCGGGTCAAAATCGTACTAATAGGGCTCGGGGAAGGGTCCACGGGGATGAATGGATCAAAAGCACTATAACGACCAAACGAGTCATTACATATATACATATATATACACTAGCATAATGTATGTCAAATAAATGAATGCTATACAAAATGATATATATTAATATGTGTACATATTATTCCAACTATGCATACTAATAATATATCCCACATCTTTTCAAAATTTTGTATTCTGATTAGTCTAAAAATATGGGATTTATTTTGATAATATTAAGTTTAATTAGAAATATTTGAGGAGATGGAATGAAAGAGATTAAAGAAATGGAGATATATAATCAACAATATTGTGCAACACATTCGAACTTTAATAATCTGACTACCCTCCAGTCTGCCATGGACCATGGTTACACTTACTAGATACCCCTGCCAATTATCATTTTTTTGCGCGGATTGCCCTTCATATGGACTAGTCTTTAATTTTTCCCCTCAAATCGGTGGTCGTTAATTTTTGTCCCTACTTCTCATTTAATGAAAATTTATGGCCAAAGTATTCTTATTCGTGGTCTACGAAATTAGAGGTCCGGGTTTGATAGCAGAGGGAAAAAAAATTGCAAGACAGAATTTCATAGCAAATTATGCCTATTCGGGCAAAAGTACGTTAGCCCCTAAGGCATAACTTCTGTAGTATCCTACAAAACTATGTCGGACAAGGGTTAAAGTTATGCCTTAAGACATAACTTCCATATTGAAACTATGCCTTAAGGCATAGTTCTGAAGGATAATTTAATTTCTATAGAACTATGCCTTAAGACATAAATTTACTCCGAACAAGCATAGTTTGCTATGAAATCTTACCTTATGAATTATTATTTTGACTCTGCTGGGATTCTACAGAAGTTAGGCCTTAAGGCCTAACTTTTTCCTGAATATGCATAAATTGCTACGAAATTCTGCCTTGCGATTTTTTTTTTTTATACTCCAGTGGGGTTCGAAGGGGTATTTTCAGCCACTCAAAGTGCCGAAGGGCAAAAATTAAAGACCACTCCTGTAATAGGGCATTTGTGTGAATTGCCCCCAATTATTAGATATACTTCTTACTATACCCCTGACAATTTGTCTAAAGAGAGAATAATTTAGAAATTTCGGTGCATGTTTATATATACATATAATATACAAGTTTCTATTAATATTATAATTTTCCTATAATTTTTTGCAAAATTTTCTTTTTATTATTTATATGCTATCTTATTTATTTATAAAATATTAAAAATTAAATATTCTTGAGGCTTTCGTCCCGTGTCGGGGGAAACTCGTCGCCTAGTGTTTGCGCCTTTTAAAACACAAATTATAAACAAATAGAAGGTCAACCATTTTTGGAATAAACCACTGGAACAATATCATAATTGAAGTGATTTAGGAGGAATTAATTTTAAAACCAAAATCTAAAAATAAAATAAAAAGACAACAAATTGTTTTAAAGAAAATGAAGCACAAAGAAGGAACCTTAAAAGCGAGATGCATGAGAGCAGAGCAAGCATTGTAAGATACTCTTACTGGGCTTGTTTGGTATGAGGGATAAGGGAGAATTAATTCTGGATTATATTTGAGATGAGTTTATTCTACATTTGATTGAGATAAAATCACGATATAACTAATCCCGGATTATAGTGTTATATTTATGCCTGTGATAGCTAATCCTGAGATAATGAATTTTGGAATAACTTGTTCCCCAACCAAATAACTCCTTACATTATAGCTTGTGCTTTCCAGATAAAGAGCCATAGAGTATTACGTTAGTACTTAATAAACGACAAAGAGAAATGATTATGAAATTAGGTCTAACAATTGAAAAAGTCTTTCGACGACTTTTGAGTTTTTATTTTATTTAACGACAATTTATAATTTGAACGGACCTTTGAGTATTTAAGTTGAAAGAAGAACTTATTGAACAATTTTGATTTCAACTGAAAAAGTTTTCAAGGCTTACGCTTTAAATGAACTCTTGGAAAATGGGGACTTACACTAAGATTCTGTTTGGCCTAGCAGCTAAAACCTGCTTAATTTGAGAAGTATTTTTCAAAAAAAGCACTTTTAATGAAAAGTAGTTTGTGTTTGATTAATTCATTTGAAAAGTGCTTTTGATTTTTTTAATAAAAGCGGATTTTGTTTGGCTAATCTTTTTAAAAAGTGCTTTTGAGTGTCAACCTACGAAAAAGGGAAAATATCAATGAACGTTTACTCTCAAGATTATTTTACAAGAGAGAAACTATTTTGAATATCTATCATGAAAAGTTGTTACTTTTATTTAATTCAAATTAAAAAGTACATATTAAAATTTTCAATTAATAAAATACATAGATAAATAAAAATCAATTATTAAATATTGATATAATATCAACACAATGATTTTAATATACTAGAAAACTCCAACCAAAATAAAATTCAAAATCATTCCTCAAATTAAAATTCAAAACAAATAATTATTGATTAGAAATTATGGATTAATTCGGGATATACCTGGTAAATATGGATTTATGATAGAGATATTTTTGTCTTGAAAAAAATAATTTTTTGCTTGTGCTTGTGCTTTTTTCGAGAAGCAGAAATTTTCTGCTTCTTCCCAACCGCAGAAAAACTGCTTCTCTTCTACTTAAAAGCAGTGTTAACAAATGGCCAAACACCTTAAATATCCAAAAATAATGAAGTGTTTTTTCTTTAAAAATAAAAATAAAAATGAAGAAGCGCTTTGAAACAGGCTCTTAAACAAATATCCAGAAGGTTGAGACTTACGGCCCACAATATAGACTAGCCCTTCAGTCCGCCTCAGCGAGTTTTTAGCCCACATGGCCTTAGAACTTAACTAACTCCCTCCATCCCAATTTATGTGGTATTTTTCATTTTGTGAGAGTAAATTAATCTTTGAAGCTAAACTAGATTAGATCAACTCAATATGTTAAAATCAAAATTTAGAGATTCAAAAATAATATACGAAAAGTACTACTTAATTATAAGATAAAATTCTTCACATGTCGATATGATTAAAAAGATACATCTTAAAAAGTTGATCAAAATACATATAGTTTGAACGGAAAAGGCTCAAATATGCCATCGAACTATCGCAAATGACTCATTTATGCCACTCATCAATAGTTTGACTCATTTATGCCATTGCCCGTTACCAAAATGATCCACTACAACACACTGTATCTATAGCTATGAAATCTAAGCTATGATTTTAAAAATCGTAGCTATTACCTAGTAATAGCCACAAAAATTCGAATTCCATAGCTATCTACAAATTCATAAAATTTCTTAGCCACAAAATCAAATTGACATAGCTAATTCTTCAATTTTGCTATAAATGCCAACAATCGTAGCAATAATTACCTAAATAGCTACAAATCTATTGCTACAATAAAATTTTGTAGCTAATCACAAGTTTGTCATGTGAAAAACTTATCGTAGCAATAGTAACCTTTTAGCCACAGTAAATATTTGAAACAAAATGTTGTAGCTAAATAGAATTTTTTGCTTCAAGTTATAAAAATTTGTGGCAATAGTTAAGTGATATAGCCACGAAATTTTAGCTATAACAAAATTTCGTAGCTATTTATCAATTTTTGCCGCGAGTTGAAACTTATCGTAGCAATAGTAACCTTTTAGCCACAATAAATCATTTGAAACAAAAGTTGTATCTATATAAATATGTTTGCTTCAAGCTATAAAAAAATTGTGGCAATAGTTAAATGATATAGCCACAGATTATTTGCTATAACAAAATTTAGCTAATTATTAATTTTTGCCGCGAGTTAAAACTTAATGTAGCAATAGTAACCTTTTAACCATAAAAAATTATTTAAAATAAATATTATAGCTAAATAAATATTTTTACTTTGAATACTAAAAAATTATGGCAATAATTTGCTTAATAGCTATAAGTAATTTATCATGACAAAATATAGCCACAAAATTATTGTTATGACAACATTTCGTAGCTGATCATTATTGTAAACCACTAGTTGAAATATGTTGTAGCAATAGTAATCCTTGAGCTTTGAGAGAGAAACAAAATTTGAGAGAAAAAGGTATTAGGGATTTTTTGATACGATATTTTATCAAAACAAAGGAGGGTTTAGTTGAAGTTATGGGGGTTTGTGGAAAAAAAAAAAACTTATGGGGGTTGTACGTGCAGCTCTAAGGAATGCACCTGTATATGTCAAAGTTGCATAGCGTACACTTTGGTCCCCAATATCTTATATATGTTGTTACAATCTAATATAAGTAATTTTCTTTGTTTCAAATTCTATTCCTGCCAATTAATTAAATAATTTATCGATATAGAAAATAAAAATGACAAGTAGAATAAAATTTATTATTAATCTAATAAGTGTTTTAAAAGATGCGGGCACAAGGTGAAGCTTTTTATCTAATACGGGGTAAGGCGTAAGCCTTAAGGGACTTCATTTTCCGTTGCAAATTGTTATTTGACTCGAACATCATATTGCACAATACCTTTATCGAGCTAGTGTAATTAGAGGTGTCGAACATCATATTGAACAATACCTTTATCGAGCTAGTGTAATTAGAGGTGTTCATCTTTCTATTCAATTCAATTTACAAGATCTTAATTTTAAGTTTTAAATAAAATTTAAATAAATAGGAGGTTATATCTAATTAACTTTGATTAATTATTTAAATCAAATGTAAATAAAATTAATCTCAATATTCCTAACTCAAACTTCATCTTGATCAAGTACTTCAAGAATTGTTATTAACTTGAACCTATTGTATCTAAACATTACATTTAGTGTAATTACAATTGTTCATCATTCGATTTGATTCAATTTTACAAACACACTTGTAAGTTTCAAATATAATTTGAATAAATAGTGATTATATCTAATAATACCCTTTGATTAAGTAATTATATCTAATTTAAAGTACAAAAATTCACTAAGTCTTACTCAAGTTCATCTTAATCAAGTGGTTCGAGAATTATTAGTTGACTCGAACCTATTTGATCAGGACAATACCTTTATTAATCTAGTCTAAATAGGTTTTGATCGTTTTTCTTAATTAAATTTTACTTGGTCTTACTTGTAAGTCTCAAATATAATTTAAATAAAAAGTTAAATTATATCTAATTAAATTTAATTGACTACTTATAATGGATTTAAACAAAACTTCCACTGCAACATTATACCTACAATCAAATATCTCTATAATTTTCATTCGTTATAACAACATTTTGATATAACGATCTGATTTCTCCATAACCGATTTTTCATATTATATTTTACTTATCTATAACAATTAACAATATTCTACCTATAACAACAATAACATTCATTATAGCGGTACGTTCTCTGTAAAATTACCTTTCTATAACAACCATACTCAAATATTGTCTAATAATATTTGTAAGAAACATATTATGTATAAGAATAAAACATTAAATTATTTATCGTAATCATCATTAGTAAATTTTAAGTGCGAATATCCAAAAGAAAAAAATTATTTTTCTCATAGTAATCTAATCTTGTAAAATTTCAAAATCACTTATTTCATATCAATTCAAGCATTATAATATCAATAAAAGATTGAAATTTACGAACATACAATTGTAGAATTCTTAGGTCAAACTTGAAATATTTGACTCAATTAATTTTAAATGCATATGTTCATGCTTTAATTCTTTGTCGGTATGGTAAAACTAGTTACTCCCTCAGTCCCAATTTATGTTATATACTTTTCTTTTTAATCTGTCCCAAAAAGAATAATACATTTTTATAGTTAGAATTAATTTAACTTGAAACTTTCCCTTTTACCCTTAAAGAAATATTTATAACCACACAAATATTTTTAACTTGTTTTTGACCACAAGTTCCAAAAGTCTTCCTTACTTTCATAAACTCCGTGCCGAGTCAAACCATATATCACATAAATTGGGACGGAGGGAGTATGATTTATTAGTAATTTATTAGTCTTTTTAATTTTTAATTAATGAAATATGAAATCACATGAGATTTTAAAATTAACAAGTATTTTGTTTTGTTTATAACACAAAACGTACAAAAGATAATTTTTTGCGGACTTTTATTTACAATAGCTAATTGAGATCTAAACATCGTATACATATTAAACATTAACCTCACTATAGCAGCCACGGAGTTTTCAGATGTAATGTTCTATTAAAATTTAATAACTCATTATCACAAATCTAATTAAACATTAAAAATTAAGAATTTGATATATTGAAACATATAGGAGCTTATATGACAAAACTAACAATATCGCAATCCAATGATGTAATAATATTATAGTAACAGGATGAAACAATTATTATTACAAGATATTTTCATAATAATTATTATTGCAATAATATTATAGCAATACGATGAAACAATTTAAACATATAGGAGCTTAAATTCATGGCACTTTTCACTATATGAATTTTTCAGATTAGTATGAACGAACAATTTAGGTATTCTTTGGAATATTTTAAGTCCTATAATTTCTTTTTCGTTTTTTTTTTTTAAATTATTTTGCTGTATACAATGGGAATTAGCGGTTGAATCTTGATTTCTGTAGTACTAAGTCCGGACAAGCTTTTTGTCCCTTCAATTTTGCGTATATTGTTTCTTCTTTACTAAGAGCATCGTCTCTCTGTTAGATGGCTTCCATGTTGATTCTGGAAGAGTGTTTTGTTTGTTTCCACATGGAACTACTTGAGAGATGATGATTCTTTGCAAACATTGATAATCATAAATTCATAATATGGTTTGTTGCTTTAGAAACTAGTTTCGACGACCTTTAATTGGATATATAATTCACCATGTAACTGGTCATACACAGGTAGATAAGCTTGTTTGAAGTTGAACCCTGTGCGAGTACAATGAGATTCCCCTGGTCATTGCAATTAATAGTCACGTTATCTTCTTGTGAATGGAAGGGACCTCGTTGAGTTGGCTGAACTTCAAGATTCTTTGTTATAGCTACATAATTGCTTAAGGTATTCCGCTTATCTATTTCTATCCATAAACTCTAATAAAGCTTCTTTATTAAAGTAGGTACTGCTTACAGTTATAGTAGCTAATATTTTTGAAAATACTTGCAGAGAACAGATGAGTTGGTGAGACACAGTAACCTTGATCATCAGTGGATATAGGGTGAGTATCTACATTCATTTAATATGCAACTTGCCAAGAAAAATCTCATCTTTCTTTGCATTCCAGCAATGCTACTTCCCTTTCTATATGCTTTATAAAACAATTCTGATGTTGAATTGACATAGTTTGTGGCCTTTTTTTCGAACCTTGTTATTTGAGAATATAAATTTTTGGCAATTACGAACTTAAGGATTTACACAATTTCTGACCTAGAAACTCCAGCTATCAAATACTGAGAAGAATGCAACTTACGAGGTTGGTAGTATTTTCTTAGTGTTGTGCTTCGAAGCTTATTTTTTGAATGGTTTGTGCTCTTTTAGTACATACATCGCGTTGCCGAGGGTCTTTCGGAAACAGCCATCCTACCTTGGTAGGAATAAGGTCTGCGGACACTCTACCCTCCCTAGACTCCACGTTATGGGATTTCACTGGGTTGTTGTTGTTGTTGTAGTACATACATCGAGTTAAAAATCAAGATCTTAAAGAAGCAAGTTATATATGGCATATTCTTACCTAGCAAAGAGACTGTTGTGCAGTTTGAACGCGACTAAAAAGTCCCTACTAGTTAACGTATAGAACTCTTATAGTGTGAATTTCATTTGTGTATATACATATTAGATGTATGATCCATTCATATTTTGTGGAAATAGAAGGTGGCAGTCCTGCTGAATCAGGAGGTTTCAACGATGTTTCTTGGTGAGATGATTGATGGAGTATCATAAGATATTATTTACTGCTCACTTTCTCTTGAACGTTCACAAGAAACATTGCCTTCCATGCATTTGACACAATCTACTAATGGCTCTCAACTTGCCATAGCAAGAACTCTCTCTGTGTAGGTTATTCACTAGAGGTACTGGAAAAGCATCGGAGCACTTCTCAGGTTTCACTTCTCTTCAGCGTCCACTGATGACTACGATCACTATCCTGTCTCACATTAACTAATTTTTCTCTTCAAATTTTTTTTTTATCCATGTTGTAGAAGAGTTATTATATTGTGGATTTGCGGGAACATGATGAAACTATTCTTTCTCTTGTAAAAGCATACGATATGCTTGAGTAGAAATAGAACAACATTTTACTATTTTAATTCATCTTGAATGATATTGTTGAACCTTTAATTATATTTTCTGACTAATGTATAGCATTTATTAAAACAATTGAAAATCTTTTGCTATATTTCATGCTAAAAATATGAATTCTTAGCTACAATATATAAATTCTTGTGGCAAATTCTCCAATTTGTAGCTACGAGATTTGTGTATTTCTATCTAAACATATGGCTTCTTAGCTACAACATAAAAGTGCTTGTGGCAAACACTTCAATGTGTTGCTATGAATTTTTGAATTCATAGTTAAACGCAGGTACTATTGCCACGAGAGTAAATTATAAGTTTAGCCACAAAATCTGAATTTGTGTGGCAAATAAATTATTTTTTTGCTACGACATTAAGAACCTTGTGGCTGCGCTAAAAGATAGCCACAGATTTGATTGGTCGTGGCAGAAGAAAAGAATTATTTGCTATAAATATATTTTTCATGGCAAAAATGTTTTATCATTATAGCTACAGCATAAGATTTTTGTGGCAATAAGTATTAGGTCTTAGCCATGGAGCATGTAAAGTTTGTAGCTAGCTTTTAGCTAAGCTACATTTTGCTACGAATGCTACGGAAAGAAAAAAAAATTGTGGCTAAAGTGTTTAGCCATGGAAAATTTCATATTTAGCTACAACGTATTTCGTAGCTATATATAAGTATTTCGTAGCTATAGATACATTCTGTTGTAGTATGACTCATCCATGCCATTTTTCATTAACGCCGGTTTTATAATACCAGATATGACACTTGGTCTCCAACTAGATTATGATTGTGCGTGGGTAGGTGTATGGGTCGGATTTTTTATTAATTTGGGATTTAAAACTGGGTTGGTTTAATTAAAAGACGTAGACTTCTAATTAGAGACCACATGTCATATATGGTATTATAAAACCGGTGTTAATGAAAAATGACATGGATGAGTCATTTTGGTAACGGACGATGGCATAAATGAGCCAAACTATTGATGAGTGGCATAAATGAGTCATTTATGATAATTCGATGGCATTAAGCCTTTTCCGTAGTTTGAATTCGAAAAGCAAAAAATGTCAGCTTTCAAAAACACTGGGGGTTCGATGAAACTTCGCAAACTTGCTCTGAAATTTTACTAGTATTTGTAAATGCGTTTAACTAGGAATTAGGGCATGACTACTTGAATGCATCCGATATCATAAGCGTCGGTGCTCGCTGATCATGATCTTGCCGGCCTTCGTGGATAAATAAATATGCTACTAATAAGAAAAGGGAAGAAAGACCACTGAGAAAGGAATGGGTCACTAGATGCCAAACATGAAATACCAAAAAGACCTAAGAAATCAAATTCTTCGAAACTTCATAGGCAATAATACAATGTCGCCGGGTTTACTCCTCCATCAGTCTTCTCCCCTCGCACCTGATAAATAATGTAAGAGGAAAATGACATACTTGCGCCCATCCTTTAAAAGGGTGTACGCTGATACAATTATTCAGTCAATTTTTGTGTTGCATTTAATTAAGAAGATGGATAAAGCCATTGTTATTATCATAGTATTTTCTTGTCTTATATTTCTTGTTTGTGTACCGGGTATAAGGAACTTACAGCAAACAACTGATCATCAATCTTCCAGCAGAATAAGACAAGGGAGCATGGTTGTTTTAGCGGGAGCCGGTGCTGGTGCAGCTGCAGCCGCTGCAACAACTATAGCAGCGAACAACACTGAGATGACTGAGGATGAACGTAAGCGTGCTGAGGTTACAATTGACTTAGGAGCAGCTGCTGAGGCAACTGTTACTGCTACACAGGGTTGTTGTTGTGGTGGTGGTGGCTGGGGAGGTGACGGTGGCGGTTGTGGAGGTTGAGGTGGAGATTAAGAACCTTGTCACCTTGTTGTTTTTCAAGTTGGTTTCACGTATGTTCTCTGAACTTTATCCACTATATCATTAAAGTTATAAAAGTGTTTTTTGAAGAAAACTTTACAAAAGTAGTTCAGTACTTACTTTGGTATTATAATGGAAAGTTCAGTAATCTTACGTGAAATTAACCTTATTTTTCTTCTCTAATTTCTTTTTCTCGTGCTAATTCTTTTTTATGGTTTGCTTTTGGACTGTTTCATTCGTTCACCGAGCTGAGATATTGAGCGTCGTGGGTACGTATGAGGTGAACTTGTTCCTTTTCTTGCTCTAGATCACTTGGGAGGTCCTTCCAGAACAACTGTAGTGGTATATATTCCTTTTTTGTAAAAAGAATAAATTTGGAATTGTTCTTTTAATTAGTAGTGTGATCCAAGTTCTAAATAAAATTTGATCTTGTGAGAAGATATACTTTAAATAATAGCACACAATCCTCTTTGAATTTTCATAAAACCTTAGTTGCATCTTTTCATTTGGAGTTAGTTTTCAAGAATGTGCCTTACATATGATAAAAGTTTAAAATTTTATATGTTTTGAACTACAAATTTCAATGGACTAGCACTCAATATATATTGGTAATGCCCTTTCGTAACAAAGATCTTTATTATGTGTCACACATAATTGACATCAGTTGTGACTTGTGAGACACCTTTTTGTCTTACAAACAAGTGGACCCAAATCTAACATTTTTAGGTCCATAAATTTTGAATCCACTTGTTTGTGAGATTAAAAAATAGATATATATATATATATCATGCAACTAGTATCAATTGTGTGAGACACATAATAAATTTTTTCGTTAGTAACTAGTAGTAAGATAATAAGGTGACACCATAAGAGTCTACTTGTTTGCACTTCCTTTTAATTGCACCAGAGTAAAAAATAGAAGTTGTGACAACAAACTTAATCGTACAAGATACGAGAAAAGATGATATTCCTCTGTCTCAATTTATATGATACATTTTTTCTTTTTAGTCAGTTAAAAAAAAAAAAAAGAACACATTTCCTTATTTGACAATAATTTAACTTTAAACTTTACTTTTTACGTTTTTACGGTTAATGAGATGATTTATAACTACGCAAATATCTCTGACTTGTTTTAAATCACAAGATTCAAAAGTCTTTCTTCATTTCTTAACCTCCGTATCAATCAAACTACATCATATAAATTGGACGGAGGGGTAGTATATATCTGAGAAAAGACATCATTTCCCCCCCAAACTTGGTTAAAAACTCACTTCTAGAGTCGAGCTAAAAGAGAGTAACCATTTTACCCCCCCCTAAACAACTTTACCAATTATTTTGAACCTTACGTAACAACAACAACAACAGAGGTGGGTGTTGTTCAAAAAAAAAAAAAAAAAAACACACCCACACACATTAATTTTTTTTTTTTTAATTCCTCGAAATTTATTTTATTATTTCTTTAGTTTCTCCCTTCTTTTTCCTTTTTCCATCTTATTTTCTTTTCTTTTCCACATCCATCCATAGATCTTCACTTTAATGAGTTTCCTCCATTAAAGGGCCGTAGAATCATCACTTCTCCTTCACTCCAAATCCATAAATTAACAACATCAAACCATACCAAACATCATATACTTCTCTCAGCAAAACGTCATCATTTTCACCCATTATTACTATTATTAAGCTCCCATTTCTTCCATAACCATTTTAGTGGCTCTTAATAGGCAACAGGATTAAAGACCATTATACAAAAATCGTGCAATTTCTTTATTTTTTTGTTGTTGCCTCGCCCCCGTCCCTCTCCGCCCCACTCACCCTCCTCTCCCTCTCCTTCTTCCCCGTCGTTTCAAGCTTATTCAAATATTGACAATTCAAGTGAGTCTTTCGCTTTATGTGCTTTGTAACGAAGATATGAAGCTTCAAAGGACGAATTGTAACAAAAAGTGAAGAAATAAGTGATTTAGATAAGTGGGTATTTTTTTAAATTGGCAAATTTTTAGAAATTGATTTGAACAACAACAACATACCCAGTAGTGTATTCTTTCTTAGTGGTAATAAAGTAAAGGTGAAGGAATCGCAATGGCATTAAAATCGACTCATTCTTCAATGCCATTAACGTTAACTTATTTTGTTCTTCAATGGCATTATCGTTAACTTATTTTGTTCTTCAATGGCATTAACATTAACTTATTGTATCAATCTTCAATTTATCTAGAAAAAGAAAGGAAAAAAAATTAAAAAAGAAGAAGAAAGAAGATAAGGATCGAGAGCAAATATAATATTCTTTGGAAAAGAAGGAGTTAGAAGAACAAAGGGAAAAGAATAAGAAAGACAAAAAAAAAGTAATTTAAAATAGAAAATAAAATATTAAAAAATCTTAATATATAATCCAATTAGAAGATGACATCGTTAACTTTTTTTAATGTTATTTTTTTCATCCACAAGAAGAAAGAAATTGGTTCTTTTTGCAACGTCGCATTAAGGGGGGTAAATAATTACCAATTAAACTTTAAACTTTAAAGTGAGTTTCTTTCTTGAGATGTCTTTTCTCTATATATCTCATTATATAACTTCTCATGATTATTATAGATTTGTGGTTCTCGGAACATGAAAGAGAGTAACCATTATTTTAGCCATAACTAACAACAACAACAACAACAAAAAAAAAAAAAAAAAAACCACACACACACACAACCAATATAGCAAACTCTTTATTGTTTTTCTCTTTCCATATTCTAAACATCTTAATTCTATCGTTATTTCTCCGCAAATCAATATAGATCCCCATTTTTATGAGTTTTAGGAGGAGTAGAAAAATTACTGAAAAAGAATAATCATCAGAAATGGCCAAATATTCATTTCCAGCAAAACTCCATAGTTTTCGGCAATACGTGCTCAATTTTGTGTAAATTTCACGTTTTATAGGCACACAGGAAGAAGATTAATTATATAAAAATCGCTGGACTGGTGTCTTTCGTTTCCAAAGAAAGCAAATTTTACATTCTAATCTTCACAAAACTTCGATTAATTAAATATCAACCAAACCGGAGTTTTGTGCAACTCAATATGGTTCTATGGATAAGTGAATTTCATGTGTTTCAACATTTTGCATATCTGCACAATTTACATAACATCTTCTATTTCAAGATCAATCAGCACTCAGGCTTTAGGAGGAACAACAACTTTGTCATAACAATTTCGAGCCAACCTTAAACAATCTAACCAATGCAGAATCTGGGAATTAGGGTCTCTCTCTATAACAACATCAGAAACAGTAATCTGAAGGTTCCCTCTAAAACTAGTAATCCTTCCACGAACTCTAGCAATTAGCCCAAGCTGAACTTGAGAAGCAAAATCAGCAGCCATTTGGGAAATTAATCGAACAGTTGATGGGCAACGACGAGAGAAATGACGCGAAGTTTCCTGGTTGAGCCACAAGACACAAGGGATGCAACCAGTGCCATCGTCAATGTCGAATTTAAGAAATCTATTGGGTTTATAGTCTCTGCTTACGATGATACCAACTGTCTCTGCGCGGGATAGGCGCTTCCCTTTGCGAGAAAAAGAGGTGGGTTCGTGAGGGATTGGTTTGAGAGTACTGAGGAAGTCGAAGGCTAAGAGCTTGACGTGTGTGTTGACAAGCTGTAGAGCATCCATTAATGGAGAAAAAAACCTTTTCTTCAGAAATTTTTGTCTTTCTTTTTCTTTCTTTATGGAAGAGCAAGAGTTTTTACCCTGACTCCTGTTTATGTCGAATTATTTTTCAAGTCGTCTTTAAGAAAAATAATCTTTGGAAACAATTAAGGGGTCGTTTGTAGCTAGTTTGGAGGTGACTTACTCATGTATAAAATTACTCAAAGTGTTTGGTTTACAATTTTGAAATCCGCATAACTAATACAAGGATTATTTATGAGAAAATTTATGTATTATTTTCTGCAGGATAGATGATGTAATAACTAATACAAGAATAACTGAACACGCATAACTAATCCTTGTAAAAAATAATACATAGATTCTCTTATAACTAATCTTTGTATTACTAAATACTAATACATGCTTAATTTTAACCAGCTACCAAATGACACTTAATGTTGGACCTTTTATTTTGTCCTTATTGATTTTATTTTATAATTAGCAAAATTATCATGACATATTCAAGATCACAAATTCCTTATAGCCACACAACTGTTCTAAACATGTTTATAGCTATAATTTTTTTTTTTTTTTTTTTTTTTTGGATGACATGAAAACCCACAGCCGCTACCCTTCGGTGCAAACGGTAAATCAAATTTCTTGCGCAATAACCACAAACCACACGGGATAGTAACCGCACTAGGCCGTCTCACGCGACGCCGACCTGTAAAAGCGTAAATCCTGCATCATAGGCGGGGGTTTCCTGAGACCTCCATTATGAAAGCCCCATGCTCAACCAACTGAGCCATCCTCGCGGGTTATAACTATAAATTTCTATGGCCTTTCCTTTCTAATCTCGATTTTCAGTCAAACATGTTCACGTGAAATGAAATGAAGTACATAATTTGGTGCAGAAGTTGGAGATTTCCTGAAGCTAATATATACCTTTATACCCTAAACCCCAAATTGTGAATCTACTGCTAATGCTTTATGCTTACAGCCTAGTGATGATTAACTAGTCATTTGCTAGGACCTTTTAACACAACATGATCACTCTTTACTGTATGTTGGACCTAGGGATGTCAAACGTACAAGTTAGAAGGATTAACATTTTTCAATTTTATGGACTGAATTTGACATATTGGACACCTTACATGGTGCTTATTGCTTGGCTTGTCATGCCACAACTGGCTTTCTTAGTGAGTGCAAGTAACAAATCGAACAAATCCTGTGAAAAACAAGGGTGAGAGCAGCTGAAACTGGCAACTGTTGGAATTCAATACAATGCTTCACTCTCAGATCATGCTTTGCAAGTACACATTTCGGGAACAACCATTCAACACTCTTAAGAATATATGGTTGCAGAAATTATATACAAAATGCAGTTGATCACTTCAAACTCAATGAAAACTACTGTTAGTGAATACAACCATCCAAGTATCAATATAACAGATCTTTTACAACAACGTAGTTAATCTTTTATGAGAATCTGAAATAAATCTACAGTCAAGTCAACAGAGAGAATTCCGTCACTGGCGTGTGTATCTAAGACGAGGCCTTTCTCACAAACAGCTTGGTGATGTCTTCTGTAACGACATTGCTCCTGCAAAGTTAATTAAAAACATCTAATAGCTGTTACATGCAGAAAATTAAAAGCATGGCTCCCTAGTTGGTTTTAGGAATCTTCTTCTATAAAAGCAAGAAAGACGAGTGTTTGCATCGAGAAGGTCAGCTATGAGAGAATTTATGGGAACTTTGATTTCTTTAGATGGTGTGATGCAAATCCAACTTAAGACATGATGCCAAAGGAAACTTATGGTGTCATCTAATTCTTAAATTCTTCATTTTTCTTCACTCTTCGTTTTGCTTAATTCCTTCACCGGTTACCCCTTGATTTTCATCTTCTACACTCTTTTCATGCTCAAACCTTTTACAAGGCATTACCCACCATAAATCCCCTATAACTCATCAATTTCTATATTTACTCCCCCAGTCCATGCTACTTTGACCATGGAAACAGCTGTACGACATTCATCAAGTTTGGGCTTAGTTGAGAAACAATAATGTCCAATCCAAGAGTTACTCTAATCTATAACCAAGCAGAAGCAGTAATTTAAAGGTCATCTTCCATAATTTCATCTTTCTCCTTCTGGCTAATCTAATGACCATCCAGGAGTAGTAATTTAATGCCTCCTCAGCCACAGTTTTCCCTTCTGGCTAATCTATAACCAAGCAGAAACAGTAATTTAATGGGTCATTGGGCATAATTTCATCTTTCCCCGTCTACTTACTTTCTGTTTGCATTTCTGTCATTTGCTAATTTTGTCTGCTCCTGCGCCAACGACATTAGGTCCAGATTTTTCCACTTCAATTTACCTGAGGTTATGCTGCTACTCTGCTTCACTTTTCATTAGTCTATTCTAGTTACACCAGAGGAAAAAAATTCCCCATGACTAATCTATCGGCCAGCTACACTTCTCTCTCCCATCTCCCCTCTGCAATTGTTTGCTGTTCTTCCAGTTTTTGATGGAAAAATCAAACTACCTGTAACATTTGATTAAGTTCTGCTTAAGAAGAAGTTCACGGCCTGAAATTGTTTCTGCTGCTAGAATTTCATTTCACACAACCGTAGGCGAAGTCTAAATACTGAAATTTCATTACTTGCTTACACCAAATATGCAAGTCAATTAGCCTGATGGCAACTGCAATGCTAAAGTACACAACTTATTCCTGTTCTCTGGAATTCCCAGTTCTTTAAATTTGCATAGCAAGGCAATTGCAGAAAACAGAATTCCTATCAGCGAGTCTGCATTAGGACGAATAGCTGTTTTCCTTTAATCCTTTCTAACCAAATACAAAGAATTGAGGAGTACTCTCCTAATTCAAGCTAGAAGAAGATAATTTGAACCACGGTACCAAAAACTATTATTTGTGATTCTAATAAAACGAAGTTGCTAGTAACATCTTATTCATTACTAGCATAAAACCTGAATGCCTCGAAAAATAAAGGTAATAACTAGAAAAAAAATAACATTATGAAGAGGAAAAGAAGAAAATGTTTCCTTGTTTCCTTCTACAATTACAGAAAAGGAGGAAAAAGAATAAACAACAGTCACTTGAAGGAATGTGAAAGACATATCTAAATATCTCATTGTTCTTATTATATCTCTTTTAATAATTTACCCAATACTTACAAGTTGAATATTTGTTATTGAGCACTCAAGGGTGTGTCCTAGTGGTAAACGAGTAGGGGAGAATCATGAATAGATGAACTTAATAGAGAGCATGCAGAGAAACTCAACAGTTCACAACAAACTGACCTTCCAGTAAGTTGAGGTGGGAGCAGAAGACCACCTCCTGTTTCAGGGACATTCTTCATGTGAGGCAAAGTTCCTTTTGGAATCTTACTACGTGGATAAGTGGAAGCTGATACATTTACATCCCTCTTCCGTGATGCATTTTCAGCCATGGCTGCTGCAACTCGGGAAGAATGATCAGTACTGTGCCCAAGATGACCAAGCATTGAGGGTGAATTTAAGAGAAGCGATGCATCAGGGAGTTTCAGTTCGGAGGACTCCGACGAACTTGACAAGTGTAATGCTTCTTTATTTAACGACGAACTACTCCTCCTGCATATGCAATGAAATATAATTGTGGGATTGCCATAGGATATATTTGCTAGTTGAATCATCGCCATAGTATATATTTGCAATTCATCATTCCATGACCAGAATACAAAAGTTCCTCTAAATGCATATCAACCATAGTTTTCACTAGATCATAAAATGTGAAGAAATAAGATCATATGCTTCGACTAATCATCAATAGTATACTTATATGTATAGTTCATCTGCATAAGTCGGATCTTCAGATTATTTTCCCCTTTCAAACTAATTTTATTAATGACCGCATAATGCAACCACATAAAAGTCAAAAGCTTTATAGCACAACTGCACACTACTGGACTGACCAGTCTCAGGTATTCGCTTTCTCAGCCAACAGCAGCCATTCTTTCTAACGCAGAAATCGACACCTTCAAACTGTTTTTATGTATTCAAACTTCAACTTCTATTAAATTAACAAATCCCATGCTAACAAACTTATCAAGAAAAAGAAGAAAAAAACAAAAGATCCTGTGCTACTAGTCGTCCTAAGCACATATTACACAGAAATGTGGAAACAAAAACAAAATTTCAGACAAATTGCAGCAAGCTTATTGTTTTATCAACCCCGTATCATATTCTCTCTGCCTTCTATGGAAGCTGTGCAGTATGTGGGACAAAACTGGGATTAGCTTTAATTCCAGATAATGCAGAAATAGGATTGTTTAATCAGCAGGCAATAGGGGCTGGGTGGGAGCCAAGTGGGTGGAAGGGGTTCATCCGGACCCCCTTTGGCGAAACATTACACAACATATACAGAGTTAAAATTACCCGCAAGGGTGGCTCAGTTGGTTGAGCATGGGGCTTTCATAACGGAGGTCTCAGGTTCGAAACTCCTTGCCTACGACAGGATGGGATTTTGCCTTCTGGGTCGAGCTCGTCGTACGGGGCTTGCCTAGTGCGGGTTACCTCTCCTGTGTGGTTTGCGAGCTATTGCATAAGAGCTGGGTTTTACCCTGTGCGCACCAGAAGGGTAGCGACTGTGGGTTCCCATGTCATCAAAAGAAATATATACAGAGTTTAAATTATTGTTTATGTAAAATAACTTTTTATGTATATATAGAAAATGTTGAATCCTCCTGACTTCTTCATGTGTTTACTTCTTTATATTTTAAACCCCCTTAGTGAAAAACCTAGCTCCGCCACTGGATAGGGGATGGTCATCCAGGAAATGCCCCTTGTACAAAATAAAGGGCCAAAATCATTTTCTTTTCTCTGTTGTTCCTTCATCTTTTCCCTTCCCCGTCATCCCTGCTCCTACCCTCATCCCCTTGGCCTGGCAAATTGTTAGTCCCTCTCCTTCTTAACCAATCAATTAGTAAATGCTCCATTATCTTAATATATTTTCTTTATGGTAGCTCAGAGGCATTAGAAAACACAAATTCACAAGCACAATTCCTATAAGCTTGAGCAAGAATACTTTTTTTTTATCGGTAAGACAGAGCAAGAGTACTTTCGGTGTCAATCTTCTTCTGCTTCAATTTACCGGAAACAGTTGATGTAACAGTTGTTTTATAAGTTTACAATTGTATTCTTTTTCATAGGTCATCTGGCATAGAAAGTTCAACTTTTTTTTTTTTTTTTTTTTTTTTTTTTTTTTGTTCCACAATTTCGGACCTTTATAATCAAATCAGAATCCAAGTTCAAGAAAATCATGACCCGTTAGGCAAAACAACTAAAACCCACAAATTATCTCAGATAGGGATGATTTATTTGGTGCATAGAATACTGGGGAAACATAAGGAAACACGAAAGCAGTCAAAGAATTTACAAAGAATAAAACCCTAGTGGAGACCCAAATAGAAAAATGAAGTGAATGCAAAGTATAGAAAAAGAGAGTTACTGGTTTTGGGGCTCAGGAACATTTCTGGTTGGTAATGGATCGATGAGGGCGGGTTTCTCCACTTTGCTAAGTTGTTGGGGTTGTTGATGAAGCTCTTCTTGTTCTTCGTCAGAGGAGGCATAGTCCACCAAAGACATATTTTATTCCCTTGCTCTCTTACTGGAAACTCCTCTATCTGTTCCCTCTTTTTCTTCCCTACTGGCGGTTGGTTGGGGGCCTAAATTATAAGGTTAGATTTCTTTGACGAGGGACTGGGAACATGGAATTATGACAACTTACATTTTTGTTTGCAAAAGAAGAAATAACTTAAAATACCTATTATGTCACATATTGGTTGTCATATTTCGCTTAATAATGTAAATTTTGTTTAGCATTTTCAAATATAGTATATTTTTTATTAATTAACATGAGAAAAATTACAAATTATAATATTTATTATATAATTTTTGAATATCTAAATTTTAAATGTAAAATATTGAGTTGATCTAATTCAATTTAATTTCGAAAATGAATCCAATTGACTTATTTTTTTAAAAACATGACAACTAATTTGGGACGGGGAGTAGATAGTAATACTCAGTGTTTTAGAAAGGTATTTTCGGAGCAAGCATCGGGGCGAGCCCTGGGGCGGGGCGCATAAAAAATGCCCCAAGGCGATGGTAGGAGGCGAAAGTCTCAAAAGGCATACGCCTAGCAATTTGGTGCATACGCCTGGGCGTGTGAGAAGAGTTTTTTGTTTGGGGCGTAAGCCTAGAATTTTTTTTTCAAATTAAAACGAATTTTATTAAATAAGTCCTTAATATAATGCCCAAATTCTCAAAAGTCAACTTGTAATTATTCAAATGTTTTGAAAAAGAACTGAACCATTAAATATAAAAACCAAGATCTTTTTTATTGCTAGATGTCCTAATTTATGTTCTTTCCCAATTCTTTAACTTTTCTTCTACTATCTCAAAAAAAGTAATGAACAGTCACTTGTACTTGTAAATAACGTATAATAAATTGTTTTGATTAGCTTCGTGGGGATGGAGCATATCTGTATATACTTTTCACTTATTTATAGTTTTCCTTAAATGTTATGAAAAAGTATCTCTTGTTTTTCATTCCCATTCCCATAAGAATGAATACTATGATTCGCGTTTCGAACAGGCATGAATACAGCATCTATAGGATAACTTCCATCTTGAAAGTTTTGTGGATTGTAATTATATTGTTTTATGGAATACTAAGAATTAAATATTCATGGAGACGCTCCGTGCCTGGGGGCTTACGCCTGGCTGAGGCACACGTAAAACGCCTCACCTTGCGCCCTCGCCTCTAAAACACTGGTAATACGAATAATTATTTTAAAT
Organism: Lycium ferocissimum; assembly: GCF_029784015.1. Classification (NCBI taxonomy): domain Eukaryota; kingdom Viridiplantae; phylum Streptophyta; class Magnoliopsida; order Solanales; family Solanaceae; genus Lycium; species Lycium ferocissimum. The sequence continues at coordinate 7,491,888 of NC_081348.1, forward strand.
TATTTATTATTCATAATAGGTATTTACAATTCGGACCTATTTGTCTTTTCTAATAGTATATACACTCTCGCTTAGTTAATAAGGTCAAATTCTTTCGAAAACTTTTCTTGGTTCTGCCATTTTAAAACAAAAATTCATTATTTGGAAAAAATTTCTGGGTAAATAGAGATTGAATAAATCAAAGAACATGATACAACATCAATTCAAATGCTTCAAGAGAGTACGTCCAGATAACCAACTTGTCTAAGAGCATATTACAGAACTGACTGAACATACAAAACCTAATTTTTTTAAGCAACAACTTTACTGCCAAAGAATTTGGATAACTGGATTGTACAGGATGGAGGTCTGTAGATGGCTTGGCTTTGTGCAATCCTTCATTGATTGATTGATAATCTCAAAAAACCTTCATTGGCTTTGTAGATGGCTACTGCCCAAGTAATGAAGGTTTGTAGATGGCTTGGCTTTGTGCAATCTCAATACGATCACGTGGATCATTCATAGTTTCATCTCTCAAGGCCTGAAGAATAGCCTCCGATGAAACCTCCCTGCAGTTTAACGCACCAACAGTCGGATTACTTTTTAACTTCAAAAAGAATTGCAAGAATAAGGGGTAAGGCAGGGCAAGAACTTTATGTACCTCATTATCAGTATTCTGTACAATGTCTTCAATAAAGGACAAAGTTCAACAGGAGCTACTTGTTTGTTTTCATCAGGATGATAAATGTTTAAACTGGACTGACTAAGTAGCTCATAGAAGGCTTTTACTGCTGAAACTCCCTGCACAAATTTGTATAGGTTAGCACTCACACATGATTTCATGTTAGCCATAAACTCTTGCAGCTTTAGATGGTGAAGGATATCCTCCTCCTTGAATTAAACCAGTGACGATATATGCAGAGGGAATGCAGCGCAAGTGTTGTAATGTTATAGAGAGCAATTTCAAGGATGCTAAATGCCTTTGTAACTTCAACATTTTTGCTCGTCGGAGAAGCATCAGTCAACTTTCTTATGCTTGTTTTTGATAAGGTAAATAATTTTTTTTTACTAATAATTGAAAAATCTCCCATATACAAGCAGCATATCAACAAGTAGAGAATCTATAATGTAATATGTTTCTCTGCGAACGACACTCAATCTTCTATACATACTGGAACCTCATTGGTGCACTAAAAAGAAACTAGGAATGAGAGAACGTCCTTATACTAGCTTATATAGGATATGTAGACTCCTCAAATTATTAACACATCAATTCCTATTAATATGTAACAGAAGTTAGAAACTGTAAATTGCCATTAGAGATCTATTTTAAGTATTCTAGAATGTACCTGTATCATCCCCTTTCCCTTGATGCTGTCACCCATATCAAGGTTTATTTCCCCTTTGGCCAACTTTTGGCCATACCAAGCATTACGACCTTTCAACAGGGTCACATATGTATCAGCCAGAAGTGGACCTGCAAGCTTCTCGGGTCCTTCCGCCAGGAGATGTGTAATGAATATCATCTCAGATGTACAATGTGCGAAGTACACTGACTTGCTCGTGGCACTTTCATTAGTAAGAGCTGCAACCATACCTATCCAGTAAAAAGTGGTATGTCAATACGCGGTTTCAAGTAGAATCGCTCAATTCTGGTGTTTCAATAAAGATCAAACAATTACGTCATACTGCCATAATTAGGGGAAATAGAGCATTCGTAATGTTATTTGTGATTTCATGCCGGACGTTGCAGTATATAAAAGTCTCAGCCATACTGTGGATGCCCTGACATCCTTGATCTATTTACTAAGGGGAATTACTCTCATCTCAAATGGATAAGAAACTCAGGAATCTGGTTCTTAACTTCACGGAGAAACTGAAATGCTCAAGTGAGTTTGAGTATTTGACTAAATATGTCACAATGCTTAAACTGTGGGAAGCTGCAATTGATCACCACCACACTGCTGAAAGCTCACAAGCCCCAACAAAAAAAGAAAGGAAACAAACAGTGGTAGAGGATATAAGAAGATGATCTTAGTGCACACTCAGTCAAGACCAGATACAAGTTGTTAAGCCAATTCTAAAAAAATACACCTTAAGAAATTTTACAGATAATAAGCAAAGTAAAACATTGCACCAGAAAGAGAAAGGATTGTACCAGCTCCAATGGCATATACATTCTTTAGACCACCCATGACCTCATGAGTTACCAGGTCGCCATTGTCCCATACAATAAAATGTGGCTGCCTCAAAAATCTAGCGAGTGCTTTTCGCCATTTCTCAGCTCCACATATCCGAGCATTGGCGTATTCTCTGTTGTAAATCTCTGATGCAATATTAGGTCCACCAAGATACAAGATGTTCTCTATTGGAACTCCAGCTGCAAATAATAGGTGTCACGTGAGCAAAAAGTAACACTAAAGAAGAACTTACAAACACAAATATGATGAGTAAAAACAGAAGTGAGAAAAAAAAAAAAAAAACAAGCAATAAGAAATAAGTGGATAAATTCATGAATGGTAAACAAAGGGCAATTAACTCATTGACTGGAGTATGTACCAGTTAGCAGTTGTCATGTATGAATTTCGAAGTTCTATTTTAACCATATATACGTCTGTAAACACACAGGAAATAAAGAAAAGAATTACTTATATTTCAACATTTAATCTAACTGGATATTAACAAGAGATGACAACACAATCATTGAGGAAAAAAATGGGAAAATGTGCATACAGGTACATAGAAGTGATCTAACAAGCAGTTAAAGCAGAATATAAACCTTCCAAACTCTTCTATTAGGATCATATATACACCCCATACTGATTTTGACTCAGCAATAAATATACATTTAGAAGAAGGAGCTCTTGGTGATGGATTTAGGGATCAAGATGACGAGAAAGAAGAGGGTCGTGGGTGATCGGCCTAGGATCAGATGGGGGAGTTTGACCATGACTAGTGCCCTGGAGATGGGAGAGAAATTGCAGACTGTGGGGGCCTGGGATAGTAGTGGGGATGCGACCAGTATGTGGGATAGAACGGCTAGTTGCATTAGGGTAGTAGCTAGGGAAGTGCTGGGGGTCTCGACAGGTAGTCGTGGTGGGCATCGAGGGGATTGGTGGAATGGAGAAGTGCAAAGAAAGGTGAAAGCAAAGAAGTTGGCGTATGCGAAGTTGATAGAAAGCGAGGATGAGGTGGAGAAGTGGACGAATAGGGAACTTTATAAGATGGCGAGGAAGGAGGCGAAGTTGGCGGTTTCGATGGCAAAAACGGCGACTTTTGAACGCCTTTATGCGGAACTAGAGGAAAAAGGCGGGGATAAGAAAGCGTTCGAAAGCTAGCCAAGGCGAGGGAGAGGAGGGCACGTGATTTGGATCGGTGAAGTGCATCAAGGACGAGCATGGCAAAGTATTGGTAGAAGAGGCTCACACATTAGACGGAGATGGCGGTATTTCCACAAACTCTTGAATGAAGAAGGGACGAGGGATGTTGTGTTGGGAGATTTAGAACATATAGGGAGGCGTCGCGATTTTGGGTATTGTGGGAGTATTCGGTTGAGGAGGTTAAGGGTCTTTGTTCGTAGGATGCGCGAGGGAAGAGCGACGAGACCGACGAGATTCCCGGAGAATTTTGGAAGATTGCGGGCTCGGCGAGTTTGGAGTAGCGACTAGGTTGTTTAATGTCATCTTTAAGAGGCAATGATGCTAGAAGAATGGAGGTCCCGTGTAATGATCCCTACATACGAAAACGAGGCGATATCCGGAGTTGCGACAAGCTAGAGGTATCAGGCACCGCTGGCCGTACTGAAAGCGTGGGAACGGGTGGTGGAGATGAGGGTGAGGAGAGGCGTATCTGTTTCGAGAGAACAATTTGGATTCATGCGGGACGCTCGACTACGAAGCCATCCATCTTTGTAAGGGCGGTGAGCGAGTAGGGGAGAGTAAGAGGGACTTACGTGGTATTCATCGACCTAGAAAAGGCTTACGACAAAGTTCCAGGAGATCTGGAGATGCTTGGAGGCTAAAGGTGTGGCGTACATTAGGGTGATCAAGGACATGTATGAGGGAGCCGGACCGGGTAAGGACGGTAGGAGGAGACTCGGAAAGCCTTCCGGTTGTGATGAGGTTGTATCGAGGATCGGCTCTTGGTCGGTTTTGTTTGCCTTGGCGATGGATGAATTGACGCGGCGTATTCAAGGTGAGGTGCCATGGTGTATGCTTTTCGTGGATGACATGGTCTGATCGATCGTAGCGGAGTCAACGACTCGGAGGGTTGGCGTCAAACTTTGAGTCTAAAGTTCGAGGCGAGTAGGACGAACGCAGTACTTGGAGTGCAAGTTCGGTGAAGTACCTCGAGAAATTTGGTGTGGAAGTGAGGCTTGGTACCCAGGTCATTCAGAAGACAAGTAGTTTCAAGTATCTTGGGTCTATTATACAAGGCAGTGGGGAGATTGACGATGATGTCACACATTGTATTAGGGGGGGTGGATGAAATGGAGGCTCGTTTCCCGAGGTGTATGTGATAAGAAGGTACCACCACAACTTAAGGGGAAGTTCTACAAAGTGGTGGTTAGACCGACTATGTTGTATGGGGCGGAGTGTTGGCCAGTTAAGATCTCTCACGTTCAAAAGATGAAAGTTGCCGAGATGAAAATGTTGAGATGGATGTGTGGGCACACCAGGAGTGACAGGATTAGGAATGAGGCTATCGGGACAAGGTAGGAGTGGCCTCGGTGGAAGACAAGATGCGGGAAACGGGACCGAGATGGTTTGGACATGTGAAGAGAGAGACACGGGCGCGGTGCGGAGGTGTGAGAGGTTGGCCGCTGGATGGTTTCGGAAGAGGTAGGGGTAGTAGAAGAAGTATTGGGGAGAGGTGATTAGACGGGATATAGCGCGATTCTGATCGAGGGACATGACCTTAGATAGGAGGGTATGGAGGACTCAGATTAGGGTAGAAGGCTAGTAGATAGTAACGTTTATCCTTTCATATTAGTAGTCACATTATCGCGGTATAAGTTCTTGTGCTTTGATTTCTGCTACTATTTGTTATCCTGTACTTTGATTATCTTATTTTATACGTGATAGCCTACGCTTCTCCTTTACAAGCGCTTTATCATGGCTTAGTCGCTTTAGTTATTTGCATTTCCATATCGCTTTGAATCTCTTGGCCTTATCGACCTCTTTTATGCTTTTATGCTTTCTATTGAGCCGAGGGTCTTTCGGAAACAGACCGTCCTACCTTAGTAGGAGTCGGTCCGCGTACACTCTACCTCGCCCGGACCTCGCGTTGTGGGATTTCTTCGGGTTGTTGTTGTTGTTGTTGTTGTTAGAAGAAGGAAATCCCTCACTGTTCTGTTACCTGTTAGGATGAACTAAAGGCATGAAAGCATGCTTATTTTCCTAAATCTTTCTGTAGTGTCAATCAATCAATCAGCTAGAAGAGTTAAGTGTAATGAAACCAATAAAGGTCAAGCACTCTTGTTTTTTTTTTTTTTTTTTTTTTTTATAACCAAGAAATCTCTGCAGTTCGAAACTCAGTAGTGATGCTTCCTCACCCCACCCCCACCCCTCGCCGCGCCTGTCTCCACTTAAATATCGGTGCTTGTCTGTGACAGAGTTCGAACCATGACGTTTGCTAGACCCACACATCACTTGCTGGAGTCTGACCACTAGAGAACTCTCAACAACAAAAGGTTATATGAAGCATCAGTTTGCTGAAAGGCAAACTGCTCATAATGCTTGCAGTGCTTATAAAGTTAAAGCATCTATTGATAAAGAAGAAAAACATAACCAGTATCCCACATTACTCATTGTCTCATTCTGCTGCCACATAAGGATGAGCATTTTTTCTTTGCATATTATAAGTATGACCATGATAACAGAACTGACTCATCAAACCTGAAATTTGATGCTCCCAATATTCCCCTTTACAGTGACTGCTGCGATAGCAGTAAATTGACTGAGAAAGATTTCCAAACTAAGTTTATTGGAAGCTATTAGTTGAAGTTAACATGAGAAACAAACATGTTGAATTCTTTTCAAGCATATGAAGAAACATTTACTAAATGCTCCAAGGAACAGTCATATCATTCACTACTTCAATATTATATGATCTATCAGGAAGTAGGAGAGGCATATAGCACCCTCGTTGCAAACAGGAAAAAGAAAATTATTCTGCCATTTAACCATGTCAGCTCCCAAGTATTCAACATTATAAACATAACAGAACTGAGTCAGCTGCAGTAAATTGCACAACAATGAAGTTATTTACTGAATAAATATCGAAATGGAAAAGAAAAGCACAAGTCTGGAAGAATAACTCAACAGTATGGGAAAAAAGTCTCTTACTTGCTTTATTAATCATTTGCGTTGGGGTAACAATGCGGGGTTCAGTCCCTAGTTCAGCCTCTATGCCCTTTGCCAAGGATACAATGACTGGAACAGTAATACGTTCATTCCAATACCGACTAATTTCTTGAAATACTTCCCTAGTTTCTGTTGATGGCAATCCATTAATAACAATATCAGCATCCCACACAGCCTCCTGCAAATTGGTGACAACCTTTAAAGGGCAAAGTGGCGTGTCAATCATATTCGAACAAAACCCATCTTTCAGAATCTCATCGGCGTGTAATGTCCTATCACCTAATCTTGCCTCAACATACTTCAAGTATGCACACCTTCTTATCAACCTCCTTAATACATCTTCCCTTGAATTAATGACCTCAAATAAATGCTCTGCAGTAGCTTTATCAACGTTTCTTCCAGCTCTTCTCCATATTCTAATCTGCACCTTCTCTCGAAGGTTACCATACGCGTCCTGCAACATTGCAACAAAAACACTGCCCCATGCTCCTGCTCCAACACCCACAATTCTCAATGGATCACCATCCGCTTTACCAAAAATTCGACGAAGCTCATCAACCTTCTCCTCCACAGAACCATTAGTACTTTGAATCAGCCCATTAGGGTAAGGATGACTTGTTACTCCTTCCACAGATCCAACCATCTTATTTTCTATCAAATATCAAACTACTCAGAATAGTCCAACTCCTTAATCTATCAATCAATTGCAAAAACACTAACTTCAACTCTTTTCAACCTTTAAAAGCAAATGCATAAAACAAGAAGCTGTAATGTTTCACCAATTTCACTAATAATCAAAACTATCAACGCTGAGATTTCCCTTACAAGATCTAGCACTCGTCTAGATCAACCCCTAATTTCGTAATTAAATCAAAATACTCAAAATGAAGAATAACATACAGTTTTATTCCTGGGTTTTCAAGAATTCTGTGTCACTCAAGAACTTTAATAACACCAATAAATCGATGAATTTTTCACATGGGTTTCATCTGAAAACAGAGATAGTTTCAACTAGAAGGAATATTCATTGATCATAGTAAATATAAAAACAAACTTTGAAACCTCCGTCAAGTACAAAGACAACTTAGGTAAAACAACCTCTTGTAAATGTCAACCAAAACTGACCGAAAAGAAGCTTAACGTGTTTTGCGGCTATAGCTTCGATACGTTGAAATGAGTTAGCAATTTTTTTTTGAGAAGTGTGAAAAGCATGGATTTGGAAAGAGGCAAGTGTGAGTGTCAATAAATAGTTATGCAATTTTCTGTAAGTTTGGTTTCCAGAAGTGGTCAGCTGGCATTGACTGTCTTTGGCTAAACTGCGGCCCTTTTACTTGCTCCTTTTCAACAGAACCTGTGAAAGTGCAATATATTCCATAATTTGGTGAAATTTTTCTATTATGCAGAAATTATATACTGCTCCCTCCTGTTCAAAAAAAGCATTCACTTAGCTATTTTGTACTCCCCTTAACATAATAGTATTCCTAAGCAAAAAAAAAAGGTAATTCGACTAAACTAACTCTAATTATATAAGTATTGAGATTTGGTCACTTTACACTTAATAAGGGCAAAACTGAAAAAATAAGATTAATTTTTTCTTGATTCGGTAGGTGGACACTCTTTTTTTTTAAAAAAAAAAAGGCTAAGTGACACTCTTTTTGATCCGAAGGGAGTACTGAGGCTAAAAATATTAAAAATAATAATTCATAAATTATTTTATTACTGATATTTCATGGAATTACCATTGAAATATACCCCGTATAATTTTTAAAAAAAAATGCAAATAACTGGCTTTTTATTCATCTTCTAATCAGTACACTTTGATCTGGGGAGTTTACAACAAGTTTCTCTACTCCCTAGTCCATAAGTGAGATAGATGAACTATCTTAACTGAGGAGATGAGGTAAATGCAATAACTTAATACAAGTCATATATCTATGCACGGCTATATATCTAGCCTTTACAAAAAACCTATCAATTTATCTACAGCTACACAAAAACAGTCACCAATTAAGGTGGTTCCCAAAAAATGAGTTTCCTTTTCCTATTAACAATGTGAAATGAAGGCAGCCCCCGTCTGTCCATGGCCAGTAGTACCTTCACTTGTGCAGGTAAGTCACATAATAAAAAATATGTGTTAGGTTTGAAGTTGAATAAACTTGGATAAATTCTTGTTTCATTTTTAACCTCAGATATGTGTGATGCTGACACTGAAAAATTCTTTTTAAGGGGATACCATGATCACTTCGACATCTTTATCCGTGTTTATCTAATTACAGTAGTATTATTCTTCTACATCCAATGTGGAATAAATAATATCAAAATTTTGATATAAATGTATACCAATATTAATTAACCAAATATTAAATAAACATATTCCTAAAATTTATACCTGGGTTGTTTACTTCTTGCTCCATTAACAACTCTCGAATAAAAAGTAGTAATATAAAACATGTATAGATGCGAGTGTGACTAATAGCCTTTTTGGTCAAGCTTATTTTTCCCCAAAAGTACTTATTTTTTCAATAAGTACTTATTTGGAAAAAAGTGAGGTGTTTGACCAAGCTTTTGGGAGAAAATAAGTGCTTCTAGGGAGTAGGAGAAGCAGTTTTTCAGAAGCTAAAAAAAATAACTTTTGCCCAAAAGCACTTTTTTGAAAAGTACTTTTGAGAAAAATACAAACAAAAGCATTTTTTAAAAGCTTGGTCAAACACTAATTGCTGCTCAAAAGTGTTGTTTTAATTAATTAGCCAAACACAAACTGCTTTTCACTAAAAGTGTTTTTTTAAAAAGTACTTTTTTTTTAAAAGTACTTTTTAAAATAAGCTGATTTTAGAAGCTTGGCTAAACAGGCTATAAAATAGGCATATTATTTGTACATGGTTATAAGGGGATTTTAATATATAAAAACCAAATGAAGATGAACTTGTCAATAGTGCCATTTGGTAATGGACCTAGGATTGGAGTAGTTTGGGCTTTCTCTTCAATTGTCAGGCCAGATACATTTTTTTGCGCGGAGTGCCCTTCGTTTGGGGTGGTCTTTAAATTTTGCCCCTCATATTTGAAATCTTTAAAATTTGCCCTTCGGCTAACACCCATAAGTTCCCGGGTTCGAACCCACGAGCAATCAAAATTTTAAAAAAAAATTCGCAAGGCAAGTTTAAATTTCGCTATCCGGACCCGGCATACTTTTGTTAAGGAATTACCAAAGTTATGCGGACCGGATACTTATGCCTTGTGCGGACTTGGCATAAGTATGCCGGGTCCGCATAACTTTGATAATTCCTTCACAAAGTTATGCGGTCCGCATAAAAGTTGCCCGTTAAAAGTATGCCCCATTGGCATAACTTTGTGAAGGAATTATCAAAGTTATGCTGGGATCCGGCATACTTATGCCTTATGGGCGGACTTGGCATAAATATCTTGGGTCCGCATAACTTTGATAATTCCTTCACAAAGTTATGCGGGTCCGCATAAAAATTTGCCGTTAAAAGTATGCCCCCCACCGCATAACTTTGTGAAGGAATTATCAAAGTTATGCGGGACCCGGCATACTTATGCCAAATCGCCCATAAGGCATGGTATGCGGGTCCGGCAGAAAATGTGTAATTCCTTAACAAGTGTATCTTGTTGGCGGCATAGCGAAATTTAACACGCTTATGCAATTTTTTTAAAAATTTTGACTGCGCGTGGGTTCGAACCTGGAACCTATGGGTGTTAGCCGAAGGGCAAAATTTAAAGACCACCCCAAAAGAAGATCGAGTTGGACCTCCACCAAAAGTGGGTCAAGCCCAAGAAACTCAGCTACCCAGTTTTGCCTTTTAGAGCAAAAAAGCTACCAATATTAGTTAAGTAATTCATACACTATTATGGTCAACCTTCTCTATAATTGTCATTCGTTATAATAATATTTTACTATAACAGTCTGATTTTTAACAATAATATTTATTATAACGGTACACTCTTTATAAAGTTACCTCTCTGTAACAGTCATACTCAAATATTGTGTAATAATATTTTGTAAGAAATATACTATGTACAAAAATAAATTATGAACGATCATTAATGTCATGCACATAGTAATATAAAGTACAAATATCTTAAAGGAAAAAAAATCTCATAATAATCTGATTTAGTCTTGAAAATTTTCAAAATCACCTATTTTCTATCCACCGATTTTGTATAAATTTGATACTTATTTCCTTGATTTTGGTAGCTATAATTAGTCTCTTTTAAGTTTGTAATTTTGCAAGACTAAATCAGATTACTATGAGAAATATATTTTTGTTTGCTTACTTTTGTTTATAACAGTTAAATGAGATTTAAACATCAAATGCTAGTATACATACATAACAACACCTCATTATAGCAGCCGTGAAATTTTCAGATAAATGCAATCATTATTGAGAGGTTTGACTGTACTAATATTAGCCAATTATTCATAAAAATGCTATCAATATTCACCCTGATTTTTTTTAAGGCCAAACCTATCGATAGACACCTGTGGTCGTCTGGTTCTTTTAGTTGAACATCTCAACTAAATCTTGTTTAGACACACACGAGGTAGGGTCCAACTGTGTCATTTAGACATTTTTCGCTGACTTGGCAACTTGCTTGATTTTCACACCAAAGGCGGCGCGTGAAGAGCCCAAAAAATAGTTTTTTTTTTTTTTTTTTAAATTCATTTCCTTCTTCTTCTTTATTCTTTTTCTCTTTCTTCTCCATTTAACAAACCTTCCACCATTGCCATCTTGTTCACAGGGAAAAAATGAAGACCGCCACCACCCTCTCTCCCTAAGCGTCTACGGGGGATAAGAAAAATAATTTTTCTTTGGATAAATCTATTTAATAAACAATAGAAAAATAAAATTCCCAAAAATATTTTTTTTTTTAAAAAAATTTCCATTAATGGAGTCTTTAGAAAGCTTGGAGGTTTAAAATGGGTTAATTGATTTGATGAAAATTTTGAAAAATTAATGTTGAATTATCTTTGGGTCTTCGTTGGGAATCTTTAGCTGAAGTTATAACAAATTTGGAGTTTCTCTTGAAAATTTGGATTAAAATCGTGATCGTAATAAGAACAATATGAAGATGGTGAAGGACACCAAGAACAACTATTCATTTCAGAATTTCAATGTGTCCTTTTTTTCCTTTTCTTTTTGTTAAGAATGTGTCCTTTTTTGATTGGGTGTAAATTAAGTTTGTTTTTTTCTTTTCTTTTTGAGAGTATTACTTTTAATTAGTTATTAAATATTTTAAAATAGTGTTTTTTTAATTAAAAAAGACACATATCCTCATTTTATTCGTCATTTGCCATGCTAGCAGCTAGTGTATTGCACACACTTTATAAATGTAGCTAATTCAGAGAAAAATGTCTAAATGGCACAGTCGGACTCTACCTGAGGTGTCTAAATGAAACAAACTTTAGTTGAGGTATTCAAGTGAAAGAACCGGACGACCACGGGTGTCAATAGATGGGTTTGGCCTTTTTTTTTTTTTTTAATTACAATGTGACTAATGGTTCCTTCTCTGCTTTGTGCTTTTCTTGTTTGTCCACTTCACTGTTCTTCTTTGTACTATCAAAATAGCGTCTATCCTAACCAATATTCAAATTATTAGCATAATAAATGTCATCTTCCCCATAAAAGCACTTTATTTTGGAAAACTTAATTAACAACACAGGATCGCAAGTAAATTAATAGACGATGATGAAGAACTGTAAGAACACTTACCTTGATCCATTGTAAGAATCGATTGAAGGAAGTCATGATCTTCTAAGTCTTGTTACTTTCTTTATGACACTTCTCTTAATAGGGCAGAGAGGAAAAGACTCGGTAACAGAGTTAGGAACCACAACCAATATATAACAGTGAGCCACCTCTTCGAAAGAGACATAAGTCTTCAAATGTAACCTTTCCAAAGAGGTTTAACTCTTCAGTTATAAACCCATCAATTATAACTGAAAAGTTAATTAGGTTTCTACGCATATAAAATCCATACCTCATAAAATAAGATTTATATATAGCCCATAAAAATAACAATTTATCAGATCAGAAAAATGGTCATCTTTAATCGATAGCATATCTGTGTACGATTATATTAAATATGTGAGTCAACTAAATAGAGAATTTCTAGCAATCTCCCACTTAGACCACATATATTTCTGAAAACTTGTACATAACGAAAACTTTATAGTGCGCACAATTTGCTATCTCTAAGCAATCTGGTCCATTAATCGTGCTAATACGGGATCAAATTGATTTTTGTAACATATATCCATCACTAAACCCATCAATGGTCACAATATTAGCAAAATTAATGACATAGATCAAGTATGGATGCATAGCATGGAAATTACATGTAAATTGATCTCGGTCATGCCTATTTCTGACTGGTCCTAGTTTATGACTTAAATAGTCCATAAACCACTTTCTTACCATGTATGCAAAACTGCAGTAGAAAGTCAATAGCTTTATTTTCAGAGTTTTCCATTAATGTATGAACATAAAATTCTTAAAACTTTAATCTGTACAGAAAATATTCTTAAACATGTCAAAAGCATAAATAAAACCTCCCACTGAAGTGACTCATCATATAGTCCAACGACATCCATATAAGCTACAAACTCATTAAAAAGCGTAGGTTGCAACCTTTCATGAGCGGATCTACAACAATGGAGTTTGTATTAATATGCTCTATTACCACAAAAAGACTCTAAACTCTTTTCTTCACAATCGGTCATTTAATGTCTATATACGTAATTCAAATATATATATATATATATATATATATATATATATATATATATATATATATATATATATATATATATATAAAGGGTCCATCTCAAGATACCTAACACAACATTATTATTTAGTCTTTGGACATAAATGATAATTTGTAAGTGGTACTCTTATACATAATTCATAAATATTGGCTACCAAAACGGCCTAGTAATAGATCTTTCTTTGGATTGACATATTACCAGCATGATATTACTAAATGCATCACATATTCATGGCTATCCATAATCTGGCCAAAATAATCTTCTTTTGGGATAATTATTTCGCATAGACAAAACATGCTTAATTTCAAAATAATAAATCTTATCTAATATTGTTATAGCCCGTATTTTGTACGTTTGGATATTTCGAAGTCGTCGTGGAAAGTTACGGGTGAGACGATTTTCAAAAATTATTTTAATGCAAGTGGCTATGAATGTTGCTTATGAACATTATGAGTACGGGAATATTGTGAGAGGTTGAGGGCGGAAAAGGAAAATTCGCAAAATGGTTCATGGAAATATTTAAAAAGGCTAGGGGCAAAATGGTCATTTCACGGGAATTCAAGAAAAATTCATGAAGGGGGCCATATTGGCCGTGTACTATGTGCCCTTATTTTAATTAATGGGGGCCAATTGTAAATCTTAAAAGTTATGGGTCAAAACTTGTTGAAGAAGACATTAGTCTTCTTTGAGGAAAAATCAAGAAAATGAGGGAAAAATCTAGAGAGGGGCATGTGCCCCTCACATGACTAAGGGAATTATATATATAAATGTGGGAGTCATCATTTATTCAAGAAAAAGGAAGAACAAAAAAAAAAAAAAAGAGAAGGGAGGAGAAAGAATGGCCTATTCGGCCATGAAGGAGAGAAAGAAAAAAAAATTCAAGCCATTCAATTTTGATCCAAAATTTCCTCTCTTCATGAATTCTTATTAAGTTCAAGACTCTCTTCAATATGGCATAATTATCCGAGCAAGAAAACCACTTTTGTGGCAAGTGAGGAAGTTGAAGGAAAAGGTAAGAATTCATTCCTTTTATATGTTATGAATGGTTTGGAATGTTGTGATGTGTGGGAAAGAATGAAATTCATAATAATATGGATGTTGATGTTGAAGCCGTGCATGATGTGTGTGTGTAGCCGTGCATGGAGTGTGTGTGTGTAGGAATAAAGATTGAATTAATTTTATGTAGTATGTTGGTTGTTGTTGTAATGCATGGAAAAGGATGAGAATTCATGAAAATATGTGGTGTGTGTATGGCCGAATATAGTGGCCTTGTGTAAGAAAAAGGAAAAAAAATTATTTAGTAGTTTGGTTGTTATGTTGTGGATCTCATGATGTAAAACGAGTATTTAATGGCTTGAAAGGAAGTTGTGGTTATATGTAGATTATGGAAGAAGTTAGAATGACGATAGTATGGTTTCGTATAATTGTAGTGATGATGTTGCTAATGTGTGCGGAGGAGTAGTATGCCGATTGAGTCATTTTGAATGTCACACGAATTGAATTGAATATAAATGAAGTATCGTTGAAATGTTGTGCGGGTTGTTGGAATGTCCTTGAATACTTTTGAATGGTTTCGGGATGGTATTTGAGTATGTGAATTGTTTGAGATATTCTTGAATCAATTGTTGATGTCATTGGCATAATTGCTAGTGTTGTTGTTGATAATGTGGCCGAGTTCCATTCTCGGATTTTCTGTGGCATTGTTGGCCGAGATAGAGTCTCGGGGAGGGTGCATTACGGGGGAGGTCTTCATACAAATTTCGGCGTAAAATAAGTGAACTTATTTGGAAGATTAAAACAAGTGTTGGTTAAGAGTGAATTCTTAAAGCTTTATGGTTGATATTTGGTAAATGTGACCAAATTGCGCTTTTTGGCAAACTTGGAGCTGGGATTTGGAGAAGCTTAAGGAGCGGAAAAGGTATGTAAGGCTTACCCTTTCTTTCTTTGGCATGTCCTAGATGTAATAATCTTGAATATGTGCTTCGGGGACTATTCCAATCCTAGAAGTCCGAGGTTGAATTTAGTTACTATTCATTCAATGGGATTGAACTAACTAATTTGTGCCTTATTGTAAAGACATGTCTAAGCGTCCGTATCTTTTGAAAGTGAAAGTGGAAGGCCTTGAAATCTTCGAGGATAGTCTAATGAGACATAATGACCACGTTTTTACGCTCGTTACCCGACTTGACCCGAAGTGGGCCCACAATCCCCGAGACCTAATTGTACTGTTCTATTTGCCTTACGTTCGTAAGATAACTAAGGAAACCTTTGACTTTCGTTCCGAATTTAATATAAGTGTCTGATAACTCAGCTATGAGCATTTTGGTCTGACTATCCGGATATAAACACTCCGACACGAATGATCTGATATGAATATTTTGATATAAGCACTTTGATGTAAATATTCTGAAATGGAAATTCTGATATAAGTATTCGGATATGAGTGTGGTGACATAAGTATTTGATACAAGTATTTTGATATGAATATTCTCTGTAAGCTTTAATGTTCTTCATACACGGTTCTGATCGCTTGAAAAGTCCGAAGAGGTTTCTGCGCTTCAAATGTCCATAACTTTCTGATGCTAATTCGGAAGGACCCGAAACTTGCTTCTGGATCTTCATATGTTGGTAAGTGTACGTATTCATTGAAATCGGATTTATGTGCATATGGTTTCTCACGACTACGCTCGTGCATGGCTTAAAGTATCTTTCACCGAGTCCGGGCCAGGGCATGTTATGTTCTCGTGCGTACTCTACGGAAGACTCGATTCCCGAGTCCCGGGCCGGGACATGATTTCGTGCGCACTTCTCGCACTATTCACCGAGTCCCTCGTACTTGCGGGCCGGACACGTTATCCGTGTATGTTTATGATGATATGGGGATGGCGGCCGGGATGGCATTTGATATTATCCACCGAGACCCGCGCAGGTCGGACACGTTATGCATATCCGGCACGATTCGATGCATGATTCTACATTGCCGAGTCCCTTAACAAAGGGCGGACACGTTATTTGCATATATGACATACGAGTCCGCGATATATGATCCTATTCACCGAGTCCCTTATCGTAGGGCGGACACGTTTAATGCGTATGCGGTATATAAAATCATCTGAGCATTCCGTGCATTACGCGTATTCTGTCCGATATATGTCAGCATCTGAAACCTTCTGTATGCTCTGTAGTTTGTTCGCTATATGATACAATCTGAATATTCCGTATGTTCGCCATTCCGCCCGATGTATGATTCTATACTCGAATATTACCGTACATTCGAACTCCGTCCCGACGTGTGGCATCACCCGTGCGTTACGTATTTTTCGCACCTCTTCGGACATGCGATCGGTGATTCCAAAATAAGCATTTTTTGGGTATACCGGTTGATTCATTTATTTTCTCGTACACTTTTTTTTAGCATATGAAACGTATGTATGAATTGCGTACGGGAGGTAAGCGTCGCTATTTTGAGTAACGTAGGTACCGATAGTTCGTCTGCCGATTCGGCGCTTTGTCTCTCCGCATTTGCATGCCTTACGTACTCGGTACATATTCCGTACCGACCCCCTTTCTTCCGGTGCGTTTCGTGCGTACACCCGCATGAGCCGAAGTTATTATAGAAGATGTTCCGGCGGAGATGGCAAGCTCCATTTTCCCGAGTGCTGCCGAGTCGAGTTTGTACGTTATGATTTCGGATGTTTGTGTTAGAGACTTTGCAGACGAGCGTCGTGGGTGTTGGTTGTCGATCGTAGCGGCTCCGTCAGCCGATACGTCATATGTGATTGGTTTTGTTTGACTACAGAATTTATGTAATTTGAAAGCAACGAAAAGCATTATTTCTGAAAGTTATATTTTGCATTTGATCTTTATTTGAAAAAAAAAATAAAAAATTTAGGTGCGTAATGAGAGTCTGTGGGTTCGCTCGGCTCCGGATGTGGGGTCGAGTGCCCATCACACCCTAATAAGGTTAGGGTGTGACAAATATAGTTTACTTTGGCAACATATTAGACTAATCTATTCCATTTGAAACAAGAAACACACATGGAATAATTCCATTCCCAATACAAACAACTATTTCTTTTATGCGCAGCAGAAAAATAGCAAAAAAAATAAAATAAAAAATTAAAAAAAATAAAGGGAAAATTTCAAACAACTATAATGGTTGAATATCTGTCACTAACCTTGTTCCATAGCAAGAGTTGATTGAGAAATCTTGATTGAAGAAGTGAGTTTTCTAAGTCTGGAATCGCTCTAATACAACTTGTTGGAAAACTTTATACAATCCACTCAAGATCGCAAGTAAATCACTAGACAAAGATATAAGTCTAGAAGATGGAAGGGCACGTACCTTGATCCATTAAGAATGATTGAAGGAAGTCATGATCTTCCAAGTCTTGTCACTTTCTTTATGGTAGGTCTCTTAATGGGACAGAGAGGGAAAGAATTGGTAACAGGCTTAGGGACCACAACCAATATATAATAGCGAGACACCTCTTCAAGGTTCAAAGATAACTTTTCCGAAGAGGCACAACTCTTCAAAGGAAACCTTTCAGAAGAGGCGTAACTTTTCAGTTATGAACCCATCAATTATAACTGAAAAGTTAATTAGGTTTCTACGCATATAAAATTCATACTTATAACATAAGATTTATATATAGTCCATAAAATTCATCTTTAATTGATAGCATATCTATGTATTAAATATGTGAGTTCACTAAATAGAGAATTTCTAACAATCTCCCACTTGGACCACATATATTTTTGAAAATTTTAACATAACCAAAAACTTTATAGTGCGCACAATTTGCTACCTTTAAGCAATCTGATCCATTAATCGTACTAATATAGGATCAAAGCGGTTTTTGTAACATATATTCGTAACTAAACCCATCAATGGTCACATATATTAGCAATACCAATGACATACACCAAATATAGAAATTACATGTAAAATGATCTAAATCATGTCTATTTCCAACTGTTCCTACTTTATGACTTAACTAGTCCAAAATCATTTTCTAATACCTTATGCAAAACTACAATAGAAAGTACTTTATTTTCAGAGTTATTAATGAACACATGAAATTCATAAATTTCACAAAACTTCAATTTGTACAGAAAATATGCTTTCGCATGTCAAAAGCATAAATAAACAACAAACTCCCACTGAAGTGACTCATCATAGAGTCCAACGACATCCATATAAGCTATAGGCTCATTAAAAAACTTTAAGTTGCAATCTTTCATGAGCGGATCCGCAATTATGCAGTTTGTACTAATATGCTCTATTGACACAAGAAGACTCTGAACTCTTTCCTTCACAATCAGAAATTTAATGTGAATATGCTTTAGTTTCGACGAACTTCGAATATACCTATTCTAAACACATATATATCCTAAAAGGACTCGTCTCAAGATACCTTGTAACGGTTCGCATTTTCTCGGGTGGGGTTAGCGCTCGGAAAAGCTACTTCGAAATCATTGGTGCTCTTTCGGACTTTGTTTTAAAAGAGTCGCCACCTAATTTTTAGAAAATTAAGAAAACCAGTTTTGAAGGGTTTATTTATATGCCGTGAAAAAAAAAATCTTCTTAATTCAAAGTTCTAGGTAAGGGTTCTGGTGATCCCCTAGGGAAGGTGTTAGGCACCCTAGTATTAAGGATCTATACTATACGGTTGATCTTCGAATTCCAATGTGTAAGTATTTGCATGAACTGTTCATTTAGTGTTTATTTCCCGCAAAATATTGTCATGTTGCATATCATTATTTGAAAAAAAATGAATATACTCCCTTTATATATAGGGTATTTAAGTTCGGATTTATGATATCTGGGTACAATTAGTTCCTTTTATATATAAAGATAGTAGTTTTTCTATAGAGAAAGGATAGAAAGTTTATTTGTTTTTATTGATTTGAGTGAACAAATTCTATTTATGCTTTACTCACACGTGGACCGGGTTAATCTGTTTAATACATTTTTAGAATACCCTTACCTAAACTTTGTTTTATAGGCGCAAATTGGACGATTTTGATTTTTAAAGAAAAGGGACTCTTATATTTTTTTGCACGTTTTACCTTTTGGAAGAAATGTATCATATTAATGGTCTGATGACTTATGCATATGTTCCCTTTAAAAAAATGTGCACTCGCTTTTACATATTTACTCTTTTAAAAAATCCCAAATTTTTATTTTAAAAGATGAGATCTTTATTTTAAAATCGGTTCTGTTTTAGGAAAAATGCTTTTCTTTGTCGGTTTAAACCGTGGGCCTTGGCCCAGAAAAACATTAACCATGATTTTATCATTTTCGAGAAGGCCAAGTGGGTTTTAACCAAAGAAACAATTTTATTTGGGTTTTCTTTTAAGGGCAAACTGTGTGGGTTTCGGCCCAAATATGTCTTATCTCTAGCCATTTAAAATATGGGTCTTAGCCATGTTTTCAATCACAAATTTATATATAAAAGCCAAATGGGATTTCCAGCCCAAATAATGGCTTATGTAAATTTGGGTTTCCAAAGACCAAACTAAGTGGGCTCTGGCCCAATGAATTTACGACGGACATTTTTCTTGAGAAAACTCAGATGGGCTATGGCCCAAAAGTATATATTTTTTAAGGGTCAACTATGTATATATACATCTTAAGGAGAAATATTTACGAAACGTGATAATAGTTTTATATTTACAAAACATAACATTACAAACCCTATACAAAACATGATTTTTTTTTAAAAAATATTTTTTATTTTTAAAAAAAATTATTTTTTTATTTTTAAAAAAATTATTTTTTAAAAAAATATTTTTTTTCGCTCAAAAAGTTATGTATGAAAGTTGTATGAAATGTGTATACCTCGCTCAAGGCTTAAAAAGTTCACTCAAAATTTAGTGTACGAAAACTGTATGAAAAATATATGAAATGTGTATATCTCGTTCAAGGCTTAAAAAATTCGCTCAAAATTATGTGTATGAAAACAGTATGAAATTTATATCTCGCTCAAGTCTTAAAATTTCGCTCATATTTTCGTATATAAAGTTCATGTTAGATTTCTGTAAAATTAATACAACTACAATAATATTGTATACAACTTTGATACAACATTCAAGACTTAAAATAATCGCTCAAATTTTTGTGTATGAAATGTGTATATCTTGATCAAGGCTTAAAAAGTTCGATCAAATTTTATGTATGAAGAACGTATGAAATGTGTATATCTCGATCAAGGCTTAAACATTACGCTCAAAATTTTATGCATGAGAATGGTATGAAATGTGTATATCTCGCTCAAGACTTAGAATTTCATTCACATTTTTCGTATATGAAGTTCATATTAGGTTTCTGGAAAATTAATACACCTACAATAATATTGTAACAACTTTCATACAATATTCAAGCTAGCTTAAAGTTTTCGCTCACAATTTTGTGTATGAAAATTATATTAAAAATTTCGCTCACATATACACATTTCATACACAAAAAATTGAGATAATTTTTACGCCTTTGAGCAAAAAAAATTTTTTTAATTTTTTTTAAAAATATATATATAAAAAAAAATTAAAAAAAATAAAATATTTTTTAAAGAAAAATTAATTTTTAAATTTTTTTTTCTAAAAATAATATATTTTCTGGAAAAAAAATAAAAAAACGAAAAATATATGAAAATCCGTCATGTTTTGTAATATATCATTATGTTTTGTAAATAAGGAAAACTACCGTCACGTTTCGTAAATATTTCTCCTTAACATGATTATATATGTAGTTTTCCCTTATAACCAACTTAAAACCCAGAAAAGGAAACACTTTAATAGTTTTTTAAAAAATCAACATTTTTTCGCCTAAATTGAAAATTTTCATACGTTATACCATCTCTATTTTCCCAAAAAAACCTCTTTGTTTCACCATTTATTAAGACCAAAAGCAGTTCGTTTTTCCATTTTTAATCTTCAAAATCAGTACGCATTTTTTTAGATTTTTAAAAAGATCGTTTTAGGTGTTAAAGTCAATCTAAACGGCATATGCACCGTTTTGCCTAATATGCCTAATTCACAATGTAATGGTTCCAATAATGTTTGTGGGTTTTACAAACAATGAATACAATACAAGGAAACGATTTTAAACAAGTAGAGAAAAATATGATGAAGAAAGTAAATTGGGGTGTAACAAGCCCCAATCATTTTCACCCATGGTTGGGCCTTCATGTCATTTTTACCCATGACTGGGCCTTCAATATATTAGCTTCCCTTTTTTTTTTTTTTTTTTTTTGGACTCAACGACACTTGATAGAATTTTCCCTATTGGGCTTTCAACCCAATAGGGTGGCTGGACCTCGGCTCAAGTGGCCATGCAGTGGAGAGGGAAAAAAAACATAACACCCCGGTTAGTTTATATTTCTTGTTCCTATCATACACATGATATACACACACAATATACACAATCCACTATTGTTCACAAGTCCTATTCTATACATAAATATACATATGTACAAGCAACATATCATATTTATTCATACGCTCATGTGATGGGCATATGTGTATTCCATGTCCTTCCAAATCCTGGTCGGAGAGCTTGACTCTCATGGGCATCCTATTTTGACCGGCTGCGTATGAAAAAGTTCCACGTTTGCTCCTCAATTTGTCTAGATCTGGTTCAGCAACCGGTTCCTTTTTGGGCGGCTGTGTGCTTCTCTCCTGAATTTGAAAATATGTAGATATTCTTGTGGAAATTTAGATAAATGGCCCTCTCGGCTTGTTTGAATGAATGGTCCTCTTGGCTGTTTGTATGAATGACCCTCTTGTCTTGTTTGTATGAATGGCCCTCTTGGCTTTTTTGAATGAATGGCCCTCTCGGCTGTTTGTATGAATGACCCTCTTGGCTGTTTTTATGAATGGGCTCTCAGCTTGTTTGTATGAATGGCCCTCTTGGCTGTTTGTATGAATGACCCTCTTGGCTTGTTTGTATGAATGGCCCTCTTGGCGAAATAAATAGATGACCCTCTTGGCAAAATAAATGAATAGCCCTCTCGGCATGCAGATGACAATTATGGCCCTTGTGGCTGGATAGTTTTTCTTTCGTTCATTGTATTGGATGTTGACCCTTGTGGCCAGATATGCCCTTTGTTCTTGTCATGACCCTTTTGGTCGCATGTATCTGTATGCCCATCCATTGTGACCCTCTTGGTCTGATACATCTTTGTCATTCATTCCTTGTGTGACCCTCTTGGTCGGATCTATCTTTACGCTCATTTGCTCCGTGACTCTCGCGGTCAGATGTCTCTTCAATACCCATTCTCTGCTATGACCCTTTTGGGTCTTTCTCTACCGTTTGGGCTTTGCCATTCGCCTTTGCTGTGAGTAAGCTGGTTGGTGGTATATCTGCTGTCCTGTAAAAGAAAAGCCTGCATCCACAGAAAAATTGTGAGTTTCCTAAGAAGTTGATTAGCGTTGTTGTCTTCCTGCCAGATGTCTCCTCTTGATGCTCCTTCGAACCCTCTTGGGCTCGGTATTTCGAGAGATGTTTCTGGAACGTAATTATGCTATATATTTTGCTTTGAAAATCAAGAGTAAAAATTTATAAAATGCTTTTCTTAAAAGGTAAATGTTTGTTTCGTTTTTATGTGTCATAACGTGCGCTTTCTTCGAATGAGGTCTTCCGGTTCTTCTCGGAGGCATGATTGGTAACTTTCATATTGGTAGAATTTTTGAGGTCTTCCTCAAAAATTCTGCTCCGGTTTCAAGACTCGCTCTGGATGTCCCTGTGTTGTCTTGTTAAGCGGGAATTTTTGAGGTCCTCTTAAAAATTCTGCCCCAGTGTATGGCTTTACTTTGTCCCTTTCTTAGTTGACTGTTTCTGATAGGAATTTTTGAGATCTCCTCAAAAATTCTGCCCCCGATGTAGGGTTGATACTGTCTGGTTCCTATATTGAACCTTGCAAGCTTGATCTTGTTGACTTTTCCCGCCTTATCATCTCTGAGGTTCCCTAGGGGTTTCTTGGTTTTTCTTTTATGACGATCGAGTTCGAGAGTGTCTACGTATCCTGTCGCAGCAGGAATTCAGGTCAAACGTAGTTTGGAATAAAGTATTTGAGTTTTGGTTTGACTAATAAAGCGATCGGGTCCAGTATGGACTGCTTACGTATCCCATCGTGGGGAATTCAGGTCATTGCGTAGTTCATTACATAGATGATTTCTTTTTTGCCTATTCTAGTACGATTACAAGCAAAAGGTACGATTACAAGCAAATAGAATCCTAAATGTAGTATCTCTTAAGTGCGTCGGCATTGATAGCCTTGGGCCACTCTTGTCCGTCCATCTCGGCTAGGACTACAGCTCCTCCTGAGAGTACTTTCCTGAACATGTATGGCCTTTGCCAGTTTGGCGCGAATTTCCCTTTATATTCCTCTTGGTAAGGGAAGACTCGCTTGAGTACGGGTTGTCTGATCTGGAAAAGTCACGTTCTGACCCGCTTGTTGAAGGCTCTAGACATCCTTTGTCTGTATAGCTGTCCATGGCACACTGCCACCATTCTCTTTTCCTCTATCATGGCCAGTTGTTCATAACGATTTTTAACCCATTCTGCATCTTTTAGCTCTGCCTCTTGGATGATCCTGAGTGAAGGGATCTCTACTTCTGCGGGTATGATCGCTTCTATACCGTAGACAAGGAGGTATGGGGTTGCCCCAGTATAGGTTCGGGTCATCGTCCTGTATCCCAACAGAGCGTAAGGTAGTTGTTCGTGCCAATTCTTATAGTTGTCGACCATTTTTTCTCAGGATTCTTTTGATGTTCTTGTTGGCAGCCTCTACCGGCCCATTCATCCGTGGCGATAGGCGAGAGTTCCCGTGAGTGATTTTGAATTGCCTCACGTATATCTTTCATCAAATGGTTGTTGATTTGCACCATTGTCTGTGATGATGGATTCCGGCACACCGAAACGACATATCAGATTATTTTTGACGAAGTCGGCTACGACTTTCTTGCTCACTGATTTGTGGGAAGTTGCTTCTACCTATTTGGTGAAGTAATCTATGGCGACTAAGATAAAGTGATGTCTGTTGGAGGCTGAAGGCTCGATGGGTCCTATGACATCCATTCCCCATGCCACGAAGGGCCAGGGTGAGCTTGTTGTGTGTAATTCTGTGGGTGGAACCTTGATCACTTCCCCGTGTATCTGACACTGATGACACTTTTGCACAAATTTACAGAAGTCATGTTCCATGGTCATCTAATAATATCCTGTCTTCAAGATTTTCTTAGCAAGGACTAATCTATTCATGTGAGGTCCGCATGCCCCTGTGTGCACTTCTCTTAGTAATTTTGTGACCTCTTCAAAGATCCACACATTTGAGCAACCCGAGGTCAGGGTCCTTTTGTATAGTACTTCCTTGTTCAAGAAGAAACCATTGGCCAATATCCTGATGGTCTTCTTTTGATTTGCCAAACTCTCTAGGGGATACTCCCCTTTTTTTAGATAGGCCTTACTGTCGGTGTACCATGGTCGGCCATCCGTCTTGGCCTCTACATGGGCGCAGTGAGCCTACTCTTCTCTCAGTGTGATCTCTAATGGATCAATACGGCGCTCGCAGGTGCTTGGATCATAGACGCTATTGTGACTAATGCGTCCGTGAACTCATTCTCGAGCCCTTGGGTATGTCCGAAGTCAACACTCTTGAATCTTCGCACATTCTTTGCGGCATTACGGATGGGAGTATCTTATCATTTTTTGTTGCCCAATTTCCTTTCACTTGATTGATGAGCAAATCGGAGTTCCCGATTACCAACAACTCCTATATTTTCATGTCCAACGCCATCCTGAGGCCTAGGATACATGCTTCGTATTCCGCCACGTTGTTGGTACATCTAAAGTTGAGTTTTGCGTCCATCAGGTAGTGTTGCCCTGTTTTTGATATTAGCACCGCTCTAATGCCCGATCCTTCGTAATTGACTGCTCTATCAAAGAATAGTCTCCAGCCCGAATGTGGTTCTACCACCTCTTCTTCCACGGCCATCACTTTCTCGTCTGGTAAGAAAGTCCGTAATGGTTCTAGTTCATCATCCACGGGACTTTCTACTAGCAGGTCCGCTAGGGCTTGTCATTTGATTGCCTTTTGCGCCACGTACACGATGTCGAATTCGCTTAGCAAAGATTTGCCATTTAGCCAATTTTCCTATAGGCATCGGTTGCCGAAAAATATATCTTAGCGGATCCATTCTAGATATGAGGTGAGTGGTAGTCGTGAGGCTGACTGAATTCAATCCATAAACCCGGAAATGAAAGGTTGTTCGTTCCCTTTGCCTCAGTTTTTGGGCAACTAGGTCAAAGCACAACAGGTTTTCTACGAGCGTATACTGTGCTTCATAGGAGGTGAACTTCTTACTCAAATAGTAGATGGTATGTTCCTTTTTTCCCTCTTCATCATGCTGGGCGAGCATGCACCCGAAAGCTCGATGCCGACGGATACGAGAATGAGGACTCCCAGCTCGGGTAGCACCAAGACGGGAGGATTGGAGAGGTATCTCTTAATTCTATCGAATGCTTCTTGACATTCCTCTGTCCAATTTGTGGGAGGGTCCTTTTTGAGTAACTTGAGGATTGGCTCTATAATCACAGTTGACCGGGCTATGAATCATCCAATATAGTTCAACCTTCCCAGGAAGCTCATGACTTCTTTCTTTGTTTTGGGAGGTGGGAGCTCCTGAATTGCTTTAATCTTGGTAGGGTCTAGTTCAATGCCCCTACGGCTGACTATGAATCCCAGCAATTTACCCGCAGGCACTCCAAACGCGCACTTTGTAGTTTTCAGATTTAGATTGAATTGGCGAAGTCTGTCGAAGAACTTACGCAAATGCACATTCTGTCTTGAGCTTTCCCTTGATTTTATGATGATGTCATCCACGTAGAATTCAATCTCTCGATGCATCCTATCATGGAACAGGGTAGTTATAGCTCTTATGTACGTGGCGCCGACATTTTTGAGGCCGAACGCCATTACCCTGTAATGGTAGACTCCCCAAGGGGTGATGAAGGCTGTCTTTTCAGCATCTTCTTCGCTCATGAGTATCTGGTGGTTCCCGATGAAACAATCTACAAATGACTGCAGCTCATGCTTGGAACAGTTGTCTATTAGAATGTGGATGTTTGGGAGTGGAAAGTTGTCTTTTGGACTGGCTCGATTGAGATCTCGATAGTCCACACAGATTAGAATCTTTCTGTCCTTTTTGGGTGCTGGCACTATGTTGGCCACCCAAGTGAGTAGGACGTCACCTTCACTATTCCAGACCAGATTTGTTTCCAGACTAGATTTGTTTTTCCACTTCGTCCTTTATCCTGATACTCATGTCAGGCTTAAATGTCCGGGTCTTTTACTTAACCGGAGTGAAGCCTTCCTTAATAAGCAATATGTGGGCTACAATTTCAGTGCTCAAACCTGGCATATCTGCGTATGACCAGGCGAAGACATCCACATATTCCTTTAATAGAGCTACGAGCTCTTCTTTTTGTGGAGCTCCCAAATGAGCATTGATCCGTGTCTTCTTGACATCCTCTTCGTTACCGAGGTTGATCACCTCAGTTTCATCCATATTCGACTTCTTCTTTTCTTCTAATTCTTCCTATTCTTCTACCAGTCCCTCTGGCATCATTGTTGATTCATCGTACTCCTCGTATTCTTGTTGTCAGTTTTCCTCATTCATTTCACGACACGTCATGACATTTTTCGACTGTTTTATTATGGTTACGACGAGGTGCCAACAGGGGGGTGGACGTCCAATTATTTAGGCGCTCTCCTGGCTTCAGACTGTGTACGTTGGGTGTCTTCTAGTTTTCTTCAATGACCGCGTAGCATCTCTCTTCTTGGAACAACAACTCGAGACTCCCGCCAGTTTCTTCTTCGTTCAACATCGGCATTTTTGTGAGGAATGACTGGTACAGACCCCGAATTAGACAAAACAAGTTCCTTGTTCTGGGCTCTCTCTTTATTGCCCTTGTGAGTTCGTCTTCACAAGGAGTATACCCTAGACCGAAGTGGTAATTTTCCTTTGGGATTAGGACAGGCTCTGTTATCCCTCTGAGGTCTCTTCCCAGACCTTTTCCCATTTCGAAACCATTCCTCAATATAGTGGTGGCAATCATTCTGTAGACCGCCGGCATGGGCTTACCAAACACTTCCTCCACATGAGTGGCCCCAACGTATTCCACTAAATGAAAGTTTGGTAAGTAAGGGCTCCCTTCGATCATAGGATTGATGTTGTAAGGATACCTCTGAGTATCCTTCTCAGCTGCCACCACATTTTCCCGTCCTTCCATTTAAATTTTATGGCTTGATGCAGAGTTGATAGGATTGCGCCGGTGGAGTGTATCCAGGGTCTTCCCAAGAGCATATTGTAGTTGACGGTAATTGCCATGACACCGAACTCTCGTGTGGACGGTAGGTCCAACTCCGGATTTGTAGGTCTATCTCTCCAAGGGAATCGCTTAGAGACCCATCATCCCCTCGACATTTGTCCCACTTCGACGAATCTTGCGCAAGTGTCGCAACCAAGCCGAGTCAACCAGGTGACAAGGAAAGTATTTGAAGCCCCATCCATTGTCTACCAAAGCACCCTCCCCTATTGCTTTGCCATGGCATTCACGATGATGTTAAGGGCTCTTGTGAGGGTTCCTTCTGTTGGAAAATTATAACGAGAAGCAGATTTTGTGTTCTCCGATGATATGGGCTACCACTCCAGCCAAATCTTCGCTGCTTGTACTAGGTGGTACGTGTGCATCATCCAATACTCTCATGAGAGCCATTCTGTGTGATGGGAAGCTGGCTAGTAATGACAACACCGATATTTGCACCGATGTCTTCTTCAAATGCTCAATAATGGATAATCTTTCAACTGCATGCGCCACTAGAAATCCTCTACTTCTCCTTAAGTTATTGCTCTCTTTTGGGTGCTTTCCTTCCTTGTGGCATTTTGAGCTAACTCTTCAGGAGTATAACACCTCCCTGAGCGGGTCATGCCTTGAGTCATGGCTACTTGTGCAGTGATTGGCTTTTTGGAAGCAATTTATTATGCCACCTGGGCTACCATGGGTGCTGGAATCAGGGCTTTGAATCTCGATGTTGCTTTCGTGGATCCCGGTGCCGGGACCAGAACCTTGAAATTTAGACGCTCCCGAGCGCGAGGGAGGCTAACCGCGTGTTCCGGATTCAACTCGCTTTAGGTTTAATGCAATCGTAAGTTTCTCGGTCCTCATTTCTCTCAATCATGTGGACTCCGTTGTTTCCATGATTAGGAAACGGATTCGTTTTCACATTGGGAGTTGCGGTTTCTAAAATAATTTCTCTCTTATCGATCAGATCTTGGATTTTGTGTTTGAGGTTTATACAGTCCTCTGTGCTGTGCCCATTTCCTCCTAAATGATAGGCACAGGTTTGATCAGCCCTGTAAAACCTATTTCCCGACTGTGCTGGTTTCGGTGGGACCTTCTGAATCAAGCCTACAGCTAATAGCCTTTTAAAGAGCCGATCCCTAGGCTCAAGGAGCATTGTGAATTCCCTCACTGGCCTCTTCTTGAAAGCAGGACGTGGGCCATTGTATGTCGGGGGTGGCGGTTGATTTTAGTAGTTCTAGGGTGGTTGATATGCTTGTGGTGGGTTATTTGGGCGGTAATTTTGTTGGGGTGGTGCTTGGTAAGTGGGAGCGGACACACGGACACTAGGCGAAACCGTGTAAGCCTGTACAGTGGTGGTAAAGCTTAGTTGTGCATAGTACACAGGTGTTGGATCATTTATGAGGGCGGATTGTGATTCTTTTGGGCTTGGGTTTGGAATATGGGATATGCTTGCCACGTCCTCTTTCTTCTTGCGGAAGATTCTGCAGCAGTAAAGTCTGCATTCTTTGTTGAAGACGCTAACTATTTTTTCGGATTTGAGACCATCTTCTATAGCCTCTCCCATTTTAACCAATTCAGCGAACGGTCTTCCAGCCATGGACAACATTCTGTCGTAGAAATCGAGCTCTCGGAGACACGAAGATGACAGAATAGTTCTCCTTCACACATTGGTGGTTGCACACGGGCTGCCTCGACCCTCCACCCGCCGGCAACTCCCGTAGTTTTCTGTTGATTTCTACTTGGCCTTTTCAAGATAATAGCGGTCTGGTACTGTTTCAACATTAAAGCGGAATCTTTCCATGATGGATTCTGCCATGTCTTCCCAGGTGTGCCATTGACGCATATCTTGAGTTCGTGAACTATTCAGCGGCTTCTTCGATTAGGATACGACTGAATAATCGCATGATTAGAGGTTTATGTTTCTTTACTCCGACCAATTGGTCATAGTAGGATCGGAGGTGTGCTTTGGGATTCCCTGCTCCATTGAACATCTTAAATTTTGGGATCTTGAATGTTCTTCAGTTCCCGGTCCGGATGCATGCACGAGTCATCATATCTTAGGCTTGTAGCCTTTCTTGCATGCACTTTGTTGATTTCTCCGATGGTTCTCCATATCTCTCTTTCCCGCTTATCCTGTTCAACTCTCCAGGCTCTTTCCGCTTCTTCGTAATGATCTAGCTCCCTATGCCTTGGGGACTATTCACTGGGGATGTTAGGCGTGAAGAATGAGACACAGTGGTGGTATGGTTGAGCGGGGCGGTGGCGGTACGCTGGTGGAGCTGGAGCACGTAATTGGCTCTCCAAGTTAATGAGAACAGGATGAGGAACCTGGTAAAAAGGAACTGAGTGAGTGGTCCCTGGGATTTGGGTGTATTTTATTGGTGAGGGAGTGTGGTAGGAATTTCCAATATGGTTTGGGTTGGTGCAGGGAGCTTAGTGGAGCTGGGATGATTCCTGGTGGGTATATAGGGAAGTGATTGGGCATCGGCGAGCTGAGGGAAAGGAATAGAAGAGAGGCCTTCTTTCCTCTATCGAGGCATTCTTGCCCGTATTCGTTGTCTCATTCCTGGCTATCTTTTCTTGTAAAGCCGTAACGGTAGTCAGTAGTGTCGCAATCACATCTTCTTGAGATGATACCTCTTGTGGGTCATGGGCATCTCCGTTACGGAGAGCGAGCTCGATTCCCGTCCTCGAGGTACCGATCATCTTCCACTTTGCCTTTATGTACGAGGATGCTAACGCGGCTTTGGATCTTGTCAAGTATGCCGAGTTTTCAAGACTACGCTAATCGGCCTTATTCTATAAGATAAGAATAACTCAACGGTAGACAAAGTTAGTTACTGATCATAAAGTATGAAAGCAAGATATCATACATTGATATTTAAAGCCCACGTAGCACATAAAGTCATATATTAAGTTTGAACACTTTTGATCCTTTGTTCTAAAGGTTCGGATGTTTATGGGCTTTGATATTTGGGTGGACCTTGGTCCGGTGGGCTTTATGGCTTACTTACTTTAGCAAACACTTTCTTATTATAGAAGTTAAACAAATGGGGGGAAATTGTAATTTATATTATGTAGGGGCTGAGTCTTACGTAGACTGCCTACGTATCCCACCAAGGAAAATCAGGCCCTGTCGTAGTTCGTTTTACAAAAGAAGAATATATAGTTTCTTAAATATCCTTTAAGCTAAACCTAGCTAAGACATCCCCAGACTAGGCCCGGCTAGGGCTTCTCGCGTATCCCTCCATAGGCAAGTCGGCGCGGTTCCTTACAATATTTATGGGGAGAAGGGGGTAACCTTTTATGTCCAAAAAATGGAGACACCTATTATCTACCCAAAAAAATACGATCCCTGGCGTCAGTTGTCCTTACGAACTCGCTCTCTCTCTCATTCTCCTTCCTTCTCAGAACTGTGGTGGTAAGATGACCAAGATCTCTCCTGTACTGATCTTGTATTCAAGTTCGAGCTTGAATGCGTGGCACTCTTCTATGTCGTGGCCCATAGCTCTTGTATGATATAGGCAAAATTTGTTCATGTTAGACCCTAATGGCGCGGGCTCGTGGGCAGGTTCCACAGGTCTAATCTTCCTTAGACTAGCTAGAGTTGAGAATATGCGGGCGTATGATTCCTCGAAGATCATGAAATTATATCGCTAGATCTGAGTGCCAGCAGGGACTCTTTCTCCAGGGATAATAGGGTCATGAACTAGTAAGGTGTGTAGTCCCCACAAAGTTCCAATGATCCTATCATCAATCAGACTACAATTTCTTCTCCTCAACCCCAGACATTCATTCAAGGCATGACTAGCTTGGGCTGCGGTGGAACGGGCACCTTTTGCATGCATACACCAACTCGGGCGGTGCCAATCTAGCCCTAGTGGTGCAAGGCACTCCTGTGGCAACCATCCTTTCATATACCCCCCCCCCCCCCCCCCCCCCCCCCCCCCCCCCCCCCCCCCCCCCGGTGACAAGCCGTGGGGCCACTCTGAATGGAGAGGAATGGGCTTTGAAGGCTATTCCCCACCAAGTAGGTTCGAAGAGAGCCTACCCTTTCGAAATTCTCTGATACCATGGTGGAGGTGGCAGGTACTAACATGGGTGAGGGTGCATAGAAGTCAGATACCTCGTTGGTTGGGGCATAATGATCAGATTCCTCATTGGCATCATTCTCTTCCTCTGCAAACTCAGGGAACATCCCAAATGGTTTTTCTTCCTCCTCTTCAGTCTCTATGTCAATAGGCCCCAATTCCTCTTCCTTCATGTTCTCTCTTCTCTTTCTCACAGTGTTGTTCCTCCTCGAGGGTTCGGAGGCTTCCGTTGGGGCTACGACTCCTCTTCCGAATTACCGTTTGATCTGATCCAGCTCCTTGGCTTTCATTTCTTCCTCTTGGTTCTCTAGGAGTCATGGGCCTCCTCTCTAAAGGTATATAGTTCAGCACTAAATCCCTTACTCCTTCCGGGACATTCCCATAGTATTGTTCTTGGGGTATGCCCTCGAGTGGGTTCCCAACCATTTCCACCAGTTGGTCTACTTATTCAATTTTCCCCCTATCTTGAAAGGTGCTTCTCCATTTGTAGCACCTTATCTCTCAGCATCTCTGATGTTTCTCCCAGAGTCCGCATCTCTTGTTCTCTTTGATTTGCCATTGTAAGTTAACCTTTCATGGAGATAAATTTGGGTAAGTTTTAAGCTTTTGGTTTTTCTTTTGGTATGTAGTTTTAGAGCATTGGATCAAATGTATTCAAGCCTTAATATATGATAACACACATAGCAAGTAGGCATGTGAAGCACGTAGCAAGCATTCATATAATTTGGCAGGTATTTATACTATTCGCGTTCCTAAAACCTTTTTGAGTTAAGGCTCTCCTAAACAATTGCAACATGCAAGTGCCATTTGTGAAAATGAACCATTGCCCCGAAAAATCATCATTAATTAATAAAATAGTAATAAAAATATTTTCCTCGAAGGGATTACAAAGATGATGAAGCCGACAAGGGGCTCAATATAAAGTAGTAAATCAACAGGGTTCTCCTCTAGCGGCTGATGTCGAGGCATGGCTTGTCCTGGCCTTCTTCACCCACCGAAAGGTGGTCTGAATCCGAATCCGTGTTTGGTACATTTCCATCCGGACTATTACCGGATCTGTTTCTTCTAAAATCCAGGCCAGGCGCTTATCCGTGCTGTCCAGACATTTCTTTAGACGCTCCTCTTCTTGGGCATCGTGAAGAGGTGCGGGACTTAGGATAGATGCACGGGCCAGGTGCCCCTATAGCCATTTATGATACCCTGGGTCGCACCGTTCTTCAAAACTGTCTGGAGCTAAAGTATCTGGACCCCAGCTCACGTGGCCATTCCATTCTCTGAGGATCACCCCGGCATTCTTGATCTTCTGCCCCATGTGCTCAATAATGAATTGCTTAGGATTTCCCACTTGAGGTATCACTTACCTCCTACAGAATTGCCTCAAAACCCGAGATGGATAATAAAGGCGAATCCTCGAACCTCGGCTAATGGCACAAAAGGACAATTTTTGTCCCGAACCATCACATTTTCTGATATGGATTCAGGAAACATCTACTGGATTCGACCTTCAGTTAATTCCTCAAAGAAGCCAGCCCACGACCCTTTAGACATGTAAGCAAGATTCAGCCAATAGTTTGTAAAACAGTCTACCCTGTCATGGTTGCTCAGATACTGGGCTTCCTTAGCCATGTTGATGTGTTTGATAATCCACCATTGTAACAACATACTACATCCCTGGAAGTATCAGAAACCATTCCGACATTTATCCAAAGCCCAAAATATGTGCACGCCATGATGATGGGTGCTAAGTCAAAGTACCTTGTTTCCTGGTCCTTTGTTATACCATGAAAAATAGCATGGGCTAAGTAAATCACTCGGGTGTCTATGGCCATCGAATCACCCTATGGAAACACCAAAATACCCAGCAAGGCTATGGCAAACGCCAAGGGTGTAACAGCTTCCCACTCTTCTCTACTCTTGAACTCTCTCTGATACAGAGTATATCCGGTGGTATCTTCAAATCTCCAATACAAATCTCTAAAGGCTACAGTGAGCCCTCGCGCCCAGGGTGCTTCAGTTAGTACAAGGAACTTCATGATCTGGCCGACTGTGGGCCTCTGTGGAAATAACAGGTGGTGATCTGGTTTGTGTCGTCTCCTTAGACAGGTTCTATTACTGTCTATGGCATCCCTAATCTCCTCTAAGGTCAGAGTCATCTCAATTTCGCTCAAGCGGAACAACATTTCCTTATCGTCCCAATGTCCGGCTAACACCTCTATTAATTCCGGACAACCTTTTATCGTTATGATAGCTGGCAAGGTAGGCCAGGTGGCTTATGAGTTAGATCTACCTTCAGACTTGGAGTCGGTTCCCCCAGTTTTTCATGTGTCAATGCTTCACAAGTGTATTGGAGATCTTTTGTCGAAATTGTACCCACCTAGATGATGTCCATTAGGATTACCGAGCACATGGTGTCCATCACATAGGAAGTAACATTGCTTTTCTAGATAACACACAAATGAGTTCGGAGACTCGGGTCAACTAAAGATGTAGCTTCTTAAAGCTTCTATGGTGAAACAATAATAGAGAAGAAATGACTTGGGAAGGTGAGGGATTTGGCTTAGTATCCATCCTAGTTTTACTAGAGAGAGGTTTTTCACAAAAAGAGGGAACCAGAGGCACCATTGTCAACGTTATGTAATGCTTCCTTTTGATGATTTCTTGATCGTGTGTAGCCATTATTGTTGTTGTTGTTGTAGCCCTATAAGGAATTGTATATTTTGGGTTATTGTGGCAGGATGGTAGTGGCATATTTACAGGGAAAACTGCGGCGCAAATATTTTGTAGAATCCTTATGGTTAGAACCTTTAAGTCGAGGACGAATGTTCTTAAGGGGGAAGGAATGTTACACGTTGGAAATTTCGTGTTGTTTGCATTATGGGTGAACTAATGCAAGCCTAAAGTGGACATGGAAAATTATTTATAAGGTTATTCATAAGGATATTTGATAATTTTAAGTGTGTACCTTAAGGTTTCAGAGTTAAATGAATCGGTGAAAGTAAGTTCGTTGAAGAAATTGGAGTTCGAGTCATGTTTTGGGAAGATTTCATATCATTTGAGTTATACATTGCTTAGCATTGCCTTGAGGGGGAGATATAGGGCCCCTTGGATGGTTAATTAAGTTTTATACAAGCTCCAACAAGGTTCCATAAGAATTGGAGGTCGAACAAATTGAAAAGAACGCTTTTATGAAAGTCGGATTCATACTGGTCCGGCACGAGGCCGCAACGAGTTCATCAGAAATACATTTCCAAACTCACCTTTGGCAGCCCTCACTTCCCAACCTCCTCCCTAATGAGAGTATGGGAGATGCGGCCGCATATCCAATATGCTGAGCTTCATCTCCATCGCAAATTGGTGTGGGGGAGCGATTTTTTCACCTTTTTGAATCCCAAAAGATTCCATTTTCATACCAAACTCCCACACTTATTTCCTCACAAATCTAGAGAGTTCTTGAAGGTTCCATAACATTCCAAACCTTTCAATATCATCAAGAGAGAAGATCAACATCAAAACCCCAAGAGAATCCATGGAAGGTGATTGTTCTTGTTTCTCTTCAAGGTGGTGATGAACTTAATCTTGGAAAAAGTTGAGCAAGGTGAGGTTCTTCCATTATAAGGTATATTCTTCTTATTATTTACATGATTGAGTTGATATAAGGGTTTAGTAGCCCTTGGAAAGGAAAAGAATGAAAGTGGAGAAGTCATAAAGGGTTGAAGTGAAGAAGATGCTTATGAAATGAACTTGAAAAGGGATTTTGGATAAATTTGAGATTAAATTGAATATAATTTCTTGATTATGATATTGTGGATATTGTTATTGTTGTTTGGGAGTTGTTTTGTAATATGGTGGAAGTCAATAAAATAGGGGAAATGCTGCCCAAATTTCGTTAGCTCGTTAATTAGGCTAGTTTGAACTTAAAAGTGTTTTCAAGACTTATCCTTTAGTATGAATCCTCTTGAATGTAGATTTGCGGGCTTGGGAGGAGGACGTTAAATAGTTAAGAAGACGTAAAGGTCTGTTATGGCTAACCCTTTCTTTTTAAAGGCATGATTCCCTATTTGTGAACTCATACATTATATCCATAATGTCCTATTTCCTAGATGTGCTAGGAACTCATAATTCTCAAGGCTCCTATGATATTGTCAATAAGTGTTGTTTATGTTGATGATGATTCCATTTCTCGAGATGCCAAAGCTAGATGCCAAAGCTTAAAGTTCTTGATGTTCTCATGATACTATTGAGCTTGTTACATGATTATTAATTGCAGCGGAGAGGAAAAAAAAAGGCCCCGGTTAGTTTATATTTTACTGTTCCTATCATACACATGATATACACACACAATATACACAATGCACTACTGTTTACAAGTCCTATTCTATACAAAATATACACATATACAAGCAACATATCATATTTATTCATAGGCTCATATGATGGGCGTATGTGTGTTCCATGTCCTTAAACTCAAACCCCAAAATAGGTGGTGGAAGGACAAGTCATCACCCCGCCCCTCCTCCCCCCCCCCTTATTCCGGATGCCGCATAAGTTCCAAGAGGTTTCATTATGGCTGTTCACGAGGGAAGGGTTCAAACTAGACCTCCCTTTACCTAAACTGCCTCTCAACTAACAACCATGGAAGACATGGATCCACATACACACACATGGCTTAGACTAAATAGGATAAGTCCAATATACATGTATGGAGCAATTAAAAGCCAACAAGAACAGATGGGACAAGGAGAGAATGTATGAATAGATCTAACAAGCAAGTTAATCTAATGAACCAAAGCCAAAACATCACTTATGTCCTAAACATGGAAGAAAGAAAGTGATTTGTATGAACATAATATAGCCCAGACTAAACTTAAACCAAGTAATTACAACACATGTAGTCACATGTAAATAACACAAGTCTTTACAATGTTGAATCAAGTAAATATGGCAGAGTATAAAGGCACCTAAGGATGAGAAAAAAAAACCAGCTTCTAGATAGGGCATAATCACAACAGACTTGGTATTCATGAAGCATATATAGAGTTGTTTAGACAAAATCCTCAAATAAGCCTAGACATTTTGTGCACAGTTCAAGTAAGGTCCTTGCCCTTTTCAGGAATTATGTCTTAAAAGTCTAGGTGATCCTCACAGAAAAAATGCAGGAAATG
The DNA here is from genome assembly GCF_029784015.1 of Lycium ferocissimum. NCBI lineage: Eukaryota > Viridiplantae > Streptophyta > Magnoliopsida > Solanales > Solanaceae > Lycium > Lycium ferocissimum. The sequence continues at coordinate 7,528,637 of NC_081348.1, forward strand.
CACAGGAGAAAACCAAACTGCAGATGTGACAAGTCCAAATAGGTGAAAATCAAAGTTCTTTTTATAAAGAAAACTGCCATCTACTAATATGATGCTGAACTCCTTCTCAACAGAATCCAGTTTAAGACATAAGCAACTATGAAAACCAGATTAGGATCAATTGTAGAAAACTGTCAAGAGACTTTGCAAGTTTTGATGGTTCCATGTTGGATACAGCACCTAAGCAAGTAGAAGGACCAAAAGTCCACAGATGCACAGAAGTCTCTCATTTTTTATTAAGTTCAGAGTTTTGAATTTTTTCTTCTCAGACCTTTGCTCCTGATTCTATTCTATTAACATTAAAAAAAAAAAAAAAAAACCAAGTTGATTTTAAAAGGAATGCAGATGATTTAGACAAATTCACAAATAATGATCTACCCTTAGATTTCACTCCTTCAGAAGAACTGGGCAAGTACCTCACAACCCTAACTGGTTTTAATGCTGCACAGAAGGGAAAATGCACCTATCCCACATGACCAATTAAGCTCTTTATCTGCTTAGACCCTTTTTAGGCTAATGAGCTCAGAACATATCTCAAAAAAATGGAACGAAAAACAGGGCATTGTCTAAAGTATCACAAAGAAAAGGGTCTAATATACCCCTCACCCTGTACTGCCACCTTGAATGAATGCAAACCATTGACTTTCTTATTTTTAAGACATTATTATGACTTAGGATAAAAGGGGAGAACATAACATCTTTCAAACACAGGTTGGACCCACTTCAATGTAAACGGAATCCACATAAAGGTTTAAATCATGATCCTAACTTAACCAAATGTTAAAGGATCTGTTATACATTATCATACCATCTTCATAAAATTCTTTAATCTTATTTTCCAAAACAATTAGTATTCTCTTTTGAAAACAACTTTTCCCCTTTCCAGTTTTATAACATTTTCAAATCATCATACATCATCTAAACTGATCCAACCATTTTTCTTAAGACACATCAAAACAAATACAACAAGACCAGGTTATCAATCCTAGTGAACAACTAACAAGTGCACAAGAAATTTCATTTTTTAGGATTCAATGAACTTAGCAAAATGAGAAGGAAACACCAAAGGTGTAAAGGTAGGAAGTCATACCCCTATAGGCTTGTGAGGAATGCCATGACAATCTTTTATTTGGGAAGAAAGATACTATGGGCCAAGTGATGCTTGACCCTTTCTCAATCCTCTCCTAAGATGTCTTTAAAAGACTTTCCCCATCTAGCCAAGTGGTTTTCAACCTCAACCTCTACACTTATGATCCTTTTATTACTAGCACATACCAGAAGAGACTGGACAGTTCACAAGTCAAAGACAAGTATTCTCTTAAGTTCTCAATTATTGTTTTCCTTATTTTTTGTCCTTTTACACTTTTCTTTTACTTAAACTAGAATCATAAGGTTTTTCCTATTTGTTTCCATCTTTAAGCCTAGACAAATTGAAGACCAGAGGTTATTATTACTCCATCATCCACTTATGCACACAGGAAAGCAACAAAAAGAATTCATGTCTCAAAACAAAAGCCTCAGTCTCTAAAATGTTTAGGATTTGGACAAATCAAGACCAGACTGCTTCCTTTCATTCTTCTTTTGACCCTTAAGCTTATAAAATTAGGACACTTATGATCATTTACCAAATTAAGATCCGTACATGGATGAAGAGCAAAACAGATGCAAGAGTATGGCATATCAGTCCATTTTTCATATTAAATTTACTTCACCCTTTAGATAAAATAATTAATGGGGGTAGGACCAACAAGAGGAAATCACAAATAAGAGAACAGACTTCTCTCCTAGACACTATTTCATTCCATTTTTATACTTTTCAATTTCAACATGGTGATGAACAAGTTACAGATTGACAGCCAACTTATTAGCTAGTTACCAATTAGATTAACTTTAATTAACCTTCAAATGGGAACTTAGTCCTATATTCCTTATAGAGTTAGTTATTTCCTTCCATTTTCCCTTTTTACCAGACTCTGAACCTTTAGGAGTAGACTATTTCCAGGTGAAGGACTTGTGACATAATCCACACAGAGCAAGTTATGAACACCATATGTTTAGGCGACAAATTTAGACAAGAAAGCCAAGCCTTGATCAAACCAAAAAGGAAACAAAATTCACACTTAAATACCTTAATCATAATGGTTCTAGGATTTGCTATAAGTCATGGACAATTAGCACACATTTGTTACAAGTCATAGACAATTGCATAATCGGACCTACACTAGATGAGATCATAATCAGACGTATTGTCATTAACAGTCTACCAACTCACAGAACTCAAAACATCTTACCTAATTCTCTTTAATAATATTATTTAATAGAAGAGGGCAAACTGTTAATCAATCCTTACCTTTATTCTATTTTATGTGAGCAAGACCACTTAAGAAAGAGGAAAAATAAAAATGGAATCATCTACTGTTACATCTTCATAAAGGAAAGTCAGCAAACAAGTTCAATTTATACTTAAGTATTTATTCACTTAAAAAGAAAAAAACACCAGAAGCTCTATCTAAACCAATTTGTTAAATTCAATCATCCATAGTCAAGAAGATCCAGATAAGAGATTTTGTTTCCCAAGAGAGAGCAATTCATGACTAATTCGTAAGAAGATGTGATTTCAAATTAGGAGCACAAGCACACATTATAGGAAATCTATTCATACTCATCCCAACTAACACATGAACTGCCTTATTTCCTTTAAACAACACCTAGGATTAGACTTCACTACATTGATCCTACTTAGGATTATAATTAGCAAACTAATGTGACTTTAATAAGGAAGGAAGAAAGGGGAAAAACATGAAACTTTTTAAAGTATTTCAACCACATCTTTTGACAGCAAACATAGGAATACTAGAATCACATGAACAAACAAACCAATAGGAGGATTCAAGCAGCCTATTTCTTGAATGAATTTCAATGCAACATTCACTTTACTTCTACTGTTGTTTTTACCTTAAACAAACCACAAATTTAAGCACAAAACTAAATAAGGCAGTTCTTTTAGCAAATGGGAACCACCATGAACAAACACTAAACCCTAAGCTAACCTAACTAACATAAATATACTTAAACTAGGCAAAACTCTAAATAACAAAAGAATATGAATAAGGAGTTACCTTTTATATGTGCAACCAGGAAAAGAATGGATTTGTGAGCCTTTGTGCTTCCAAACCTCAACAAACTCAGCCACACGAAAATGATATAAAATAAGAACAAATATTTTAACTAGGAAAAAACCCAACTATTTCAGTCAAGGTTTTTTTTTTAAAAAACAAAAAATATTCTTTTACTAAGAAGCCTTTGAAAATTTGAAATTTTCCAACTTCTTTCCTTTCAATTTTTTTTTCTATTTCCTCTCTACTATTTTTTTCACCTTCCAAAACTTGTTTTTGTAAGAGGGTACCCCAAAACTTCAACTGAAACCAACAATAACGATGTGGGATAAAACCTCTTTTCACAATCAAACTCAGTAAACAACAAATCAACGACCCAGATCTAAGGCATAGCCAACATACGGTCAGATCTGACCCTTCTTGGGTCGATCTGACCCAACAATCATGAACCAATAGTAAAAATGCGAGCAAAATAAACTTTAAAGCAAAAGAAAATGACGACTTTGACTAAAATCTAAAAACAAAGGATTTATACCATATTCGGGTAAAAGAAGTCATGTAATCGAGCGAACTTTTGATATTTTCACCACAACGAGCATGCAGATGCTGTGCATGTCATCATATCTCTGTGAATACGCCATTTTTGGCATGAGAGAGACGCGGGAATCAAAGACGGCTACTAGGGTTTCTCATGAAAAAGGAAAGAGAGAGAGAGAGAGAGAGAGAAGCGGGTAGGAGGGGGAGGGGGGGGGGGGGTTAATTTCAAAAGAGTAAATGAAAAAAATGAAAAATAAAGGGTGGGGGGTTACTTCATTAACGAATTGGGCCAGGTCTTGGTCTTGGACTGGACTATATATATATATAATTATAAAGGCCCTATATTATGTATACATATGTATACATATATGTATACTTGGTGTATACATATGTATATCTAATACATAAAAACGAATAATTAGAAAAAATATTAAAATTGAAGAAGCTTTAATTATAGGAAAAATTAGGCCGTAATTATTTTATTAAACTAATTTTAAAAAGTCAGCCAAAATATTAATGGGCCTAAAATGGCCTTAATTAACTCTAACCTAGCATGAATATTTCAATTATGGCCTTTTTGGCCTAATTAACAATTTTTTGAAATTAAATTAAACCGATTATTTCAAATAAAATATTGACAGGCTGATTTTGCAAAATAATTCTAATTTCTTTAAATTATGAACTGATTAAATTAATTATGGCCAAGGCAAAAAATATATTTATATAAAAGGATTAATTTTTCAGTAATTATCACTTAATTAATTAATTAACCTAATTGAAACATTTTGGGCAATCATGCCTATAAAAATCAGAAGTTTAAAGGGTTAAATAGTTAATTACTTAAATTATTCAAACTTTCAAAGATTAAAAAGAGAATGAAGTATTTGCAAGATTTTGATAATTATAAATAATTAAATAAATGAGAACCCTCTCTTTCTCTCTCTCTCTCTCTCTCTCTTTTAAATTAAATTTAACAAAATCTCATAAAATATCCTAAAAATACTCATTAATTTCTAAATAAATTTACGATGCATGAAAATCCCTTTTAAGAGAAAGAAAAATTGATCTGGACAATTTATGAAAATCATTTAAGGCTTTCAAAATGCTCAGCTCATTTATTTATTATCCGGGGACTCTAAGTGATTGAAATAAGAGGTCAAAAACTAGGTGTCAACATACCTAACACAATATTATTAGTTAGTCTTTGGACATAAATAATAATTTGTAAGTGGTACTCTTATACATAGTTCATAATTATTGACTACCAAAACGGCCTAGTAATATGTCTTTTTTTGGACCGACATATTACCAGCATGATATTACTAAATGTATCACATATTCATGACTGTCCATAATCTGGCCAAAATAATCTTCCTTTGGCATAATTATTTCGCGTAGACAAAACATGCTTAATGTTCAAAATAAATAAATTTTATTTAATAGAGGTTACTTTGGCAACATATTAGACTAATCTATTCCATTTGCAACTAGAAGCACACATGGTATAATTTCATTCGCAGTACAAATAACTATTTCTTTTATGCGCGTTGTACGAAAAATAGCAGAAAAGTCATCCCCAAAATGCAACTGAAAAAATGCAAATCGATATTCGCTTTATGCAAGACTTCTTGAGAAATTTCGAAAAGCACAACAAAAATCTACATAAAGTTCTGCAGAATGATGCAGAAAAAACTGTCAAAAATTATAGAAAATGTGCAAAAATGCACAAAATTTTAATTTCATACACCATATGAAATCTTCTGAACTTGATAGTTTATGGTCTTAGAGTGATTTGGCAACTCCTCATAGCCTCATTAGATCTGGAATTTTTTTATGACACTACTCTCCTTCAATTTATTTTGATTGGCCCTTTAAAATATTAATCTCCAAGAAAACGTCAAATAAAGATTAATAACTTAAATCAAAATAACACTTTACAATTGCATAAACTGAAAAAAAAAAAAAAAGTGCAACTGAATATGCACAAATGAGGACCAAACTAGATCTATTACATAACATAAGAATCAAATTACAAAAATTGTAATTTATTTGAAACTTGACAAGCAATACGAAAAATAATATAATTCTCTTAATATACTGACCAAAATTTCTGAAAGACCCGAAGAAGACAGGAAATTGGTTTTTTTGTAACCCATCTATAGTGCCGCCAAAAATTATATGGTCAATAATATATTTAACTTTATATCCAAATTCAAATTCTCCATAAGGAATATGTGAATATCCATTTCAAAATATACAAACGGTGGTATATCTGAAATTTATTCTAAAGGTGTTGTCGGTATTCTTTTATTTAATTACTGAAATTTTAGTAAAATAAAATTAGCTAAAACTCATGAAAAATAACAGCCTTCTAGTAGCAAATCAATGAGGACATGCATAAAATTAAATAAGACATGCTTGAACTCAATATTACGTTACTACTATATATAAGGGAGAACCAAGGGATATTTGTAGTCCTCACAAAAGTTTCCAATTTAGTGTCAAACTTTTTAAGTAATTACTTCTAGGCTCCAAATTTATTTTTAAGGCCAAATTTACTTTTTATTTATATTATCTACTTTTCATTACTTTATTACTATATCTAAGAGAGAATAATCATTTTTTGTAGTCTTCACGTGAATATTTTTCCCGCTCTTTTTACCCTAATTGAAAAATTAATGGCTTTGAGAATCTTCACACATTTTGGAAAACTTTGAGAACTTTGAGGACCTTTTCATGCTACTAAAAATGATGATGTTATTGTCACGACCCAAACAACCGTGAGTGGCACTCACCCAAATCCCCTAGTAGGCGAACCATCTACTTAACCAACCATCCAAACCATTATCAAATTACTTAGCCAATTTTAAAGCATTCAAGGATATAACAAGTATAAATATCTCCAAAAGTCTAGTCATGCCATAATTAAATAAAATCTGCGGAAGTCTAAACTATTACAACCCCAAAATCTGAAAGTCATCGTACAAGGACTCTAACATAACTGTCTAAGAAAGAAACATTGTCTAAAAATAACATAAATGTCTGAAATGAAATAGACATCTAAAATAGGAAAGATCTTCAGGTAGCCTGGTATGGATAATAGCTCACCCTCGAATCTGTCGAAAACTGGCCTCAAGCTAAATATGAGGTCTCGTAGAAGTCTCTGAATCACAATCTGCACTCAAAAGAATGCAGCAAGGTAGTATCAGTACAAACACTATGAACTGGTAGATATCATAGGTCGACTAAGATTAGTATCATGCAGACAATCACAAAATTAATAAAATAGACAGATAGGCACAACAACACATAACCACAAGAAACTATCAACAAGAATCATCAAATCATCGAAATATCAGCCAACACAGGGATAGATAAATCCACACAAATAGAAATCAATAAGAGCAATTCAACCCACGTAATCACCAAACACAATCGTAAAACACAAATTATCTCAACTCTGTGACATATCCGTACGTACATGGTAAATGGTAGTGTTTGACCTATAGCCATGACCTGCAGGGGACCCATGGTGTCCATGTACCCTTACTTCGGAGTCTTACCTCGGATCACGAGCCTTTTAACTTAGGCCAGATCCTCACCCCCTGTCAAATGTGCCTTTTCATAGTTACATATCTTTCTCATCACAATGTATTTCCGTTCCACAATCAATAAGGAATGTGAACAAGCAAGAATCAATATCAGGGAACACAAGTCACCATATCACAAGTCATATCAAGACTCAAAAATCAATTCATCAATAATCATAAATAAGGGATTACCCCAAGTCAACAAGAAGAGTATATATGAACTCTTTCTTTATCATTTCATATCAATTCAACATATAATTAATCAAAATATATCAAACTGTAGGAATTATCAATCACACTTTATGTCCGAAGCCCTAATCATGCTTCTCCTATCAATTTCATATCACATACAATCAACTAATTAAAGTCTAACTCAAGTAGACCGTAACCTACCTCAAAGCAACATTGGAACAATTTAATCACTCCGCGATAGATTTTCTCTTTCGCAAAACTTCCAAACGTTCAAAGTCTAGAAATATAGAGCTATATGAGTATCCAAGTCGACTACTCCAACAATACAACACCTTGGGGAAAAGAACCCAATTACATTCTACATGTTTTAGTGGGTGAACTATCACTAAGCGTGAATTCATCATACCATCAACCCCAAACCATCATACTATTCCCATTCATGGGTTCTCTAATCAATTCAACCCTTTTTTTCTAGCAGTTTTTATGCTAAATTTATCATCTTTATGAAACCCTAGGTCTCAATCAACAAGTTCCACCATTAATAGACAAGTTCTCACCCTAGAAATCAATAATATATATTCCTAGATGATTAAACAACAATAAAATCAACAACCCATTCATTAACAAGGATTTTCTTAAGTTCTAGGGTTTTAGCCATTTCATTCACCATTAATGGACCTTTAACTACTCATGGAATCTATCATGACGATGGAATTAACAAAATCAAGGGTTGAGACTTACCTTTCAAGCACACTTTAGCCCTAGCCTTAAATTGTCGCCACAACAGTTCTTGGAAACTGTTTTGGTATTATGTGGGGAATGGGTTCAGAATCAAGAATATAAAACACAGATTCTGCCTCCCGTCCACCGCTGCATCGATCGATGTCTCGCTGCAGCAGTCTCACTATAGCGGGAAAGCTTTCGCTATGATGGACCTGCTGCAGCGGTGCCACCCCCACTGCAGCGGTCCATTTTGACCAGTCCCAAAAATCCCAACACCAATCCAAGGCCCTATAGACGCAAAATAAACATGTACATACACATAAAATCACGCTACGAACTCACCAGCGGCCTCGAAATTCCCAACGGAGGTCTAGTTTTTCTAAGTCACCCCCCATAACGACCTAATGGGTCGTTACAGTCATGAAAAAGGTTATAGAGGCCCCACAAAGCATACTCATACATATTTGAATCTTTTATGTAGAAATATTATTAAACTTGTTTCAAATTATGTTTTTCCTGAAGAATTTATTATGGACATATAAAAAATTATCATGTCATTCAATTCTATCTTAATATAGGCTTAATGATTAAATTACAATATTATTCTGATAATACTATTAATTATTTATTGATGTTATTTACCATTTATCATTTTCTATTTAATTTTTTTATTCGTCCATTTAGTAATTTCTTTTTAATTTTCCACTACAATCTTATGTCGTATATGCTGGCGAACATAAGTAATCTATGAAGATTTCACATAAGTGTGGATTAAGTTTTAGATTAAGAAAATAAATATAAATAACTTATATCATTGTTAAATACTTCAAAAATGTAAATTACAGTCCCTTCGTCTCAATCAAAAAAATAAATTCCGAAGTACGGTAGTTAATTAATAATTTTATGTGCGCACACTATTAAGATAAAATTTATTTACTATATTAAAAGAGTAACAATAAAATATTATTTTTATATATTTGTAAGTCTTTTCGGCATTTTTACCCTTTTCCGAGCATTGATTAGCTCATTTTGAACCGAGAAGACTGTTGGCACGCTTCCCGAGGTGTCTAGACCGCATTCGAGCAACTTTTGTGAAATATAGGCTTAAAGCGAAAAATAGTTGACCGAAGTTGAAGTTTGGGTATTTCGAGAGGTACGATGATCGTTTAAAACTTGTGTGTGTATTTGGTTCGGTTTCTAATGCACTTGGATGCATTTTGGGACTCGGGTTGGGAAATTGGAATTAAGGCTTCGGGGGTTGACTCTGTCAACAAGACCTCCGTTGATAATTCCGAGGCCACAGGCGCATTCGTAGCGTGTTTTTATGTGTGCCTATGTGTTTGGTATGTGAGCAGATGGCCTCAGGAACTAGTCAAAAAATTGGATCAAATTGTGAAACTTGGGTAAGTCTTTGGTGTTTGGTGCCCCCTTTGGAGGCAGCGGTACCGCAGGAGCGGTAGCCCTGCCGCTAGAGCGGTCCAAGGATTTTTGCCTTGACCACTGAAGCGGTCGTGTGATCGCTGAAGCGGCTCCACTGGGGCTGTCCCAGTGATGCTAAAGCGAGTGACGGGCAGTTTGTATAATTAATGAAGGGTTAAATGCCTTTAGACCCTCATTTATTTTCATTTCGAAATTAGAGCTTTGGGGAACTTTTCTTGGAGATATTTTGGGAATATTCTTGGAGGTAAATCTTGCTAATTCCTTTACTCTTCCTTTAATCATTATCATCTTAGATTCCCCCTTTCCTTTAATAATCCCTTAGTAATGGAAGTTGAAAGAGGGTTTTGATGAACAATTTCCCTAGGCTTATTAATGATGAAATTGATGGAGTTTATGTTAGATTTTGATGAATCTAAGTTTGTTAATCGTATATCTTCCATTTCTAGTGTTGAATTTCGGAATCAAAAAGTTAGGGTTTATACCCAAATTGAGGGTTTTGCTTGAAATTAGAAATTAGGATAATCCTTGAGTTAAATCAGTAATTAGTGGTTGGGTTATGATCACCTAGTACTTAATTTGACTTTTTTGCTTCCGAATTTCCTGTTTTGCCCTTGTGGGCCCGTTTCCCCAAATTCTAGGATTAGAATTGACCTAAACTGAATGGTAGCAATATTAGTATCATTCTTCATGATTTCTAATCTGAATTTCGATTATGCTTAGACTACTTTGGTTCTGAGGTTTGAAAAGGCAAGGCAAAAGAGTAGTTATGGGTGTTGCGGTTCGGCCATCCAGGTAGGTTATGGCTTACCCTTGGTGAGACTTTATATAGCAAAGCAAATATTTATATTATCGGAGACAGCATGTGAACCTTAGGGTATGAAGTTGGGATAGATAATGCCTTAGGTTGGGCCTTGACGTGTGTTGGCGCTAGCTACCCCGTTGTGTTGTGATTTGATTGTTCTATTATGCTGGCTTGATGCCATGAGTTGTTGATAGATAATGGATTTTGTTTTATCATCTTTATTATGATAAAGTTGGTGTATCCACAGTCGGTACTTGTGAATCGGTTATATTATTGGCATACCCATTGTTGGTATTTGTATTCGGATATGGTGTCAGCATTCCCATTTGCTGGTACTTTTGATATTGAGCTTGATTATTGTTGTCGATACATACATTGCACGCACTCTCATTTTCATGACACACTGTTGAGATACTGATGATGTTTGATGAAACACTTGATAAGCTGGGCTCGGTTTTAATGGAGTGACGTGAGATGGCCAATATCCTACGTTAGTTTCAGAATCATTGTTTGAGAGAGTGTGGACTCGCGGGCCCAGTGGGGCGGGGGGGA
>NC_081348.1:7539727-7566115 GCF_029784015.1 Lycium ferocissimum
TTGAATCGGTTATATTATTGGCATACCCACAGTTGGTATTTGTATTTGGATATATGCTTGGCATACCCATTTGCTGGTACTTGTGATATTGAGCATGATTATTGTTGTCGATACATACATTGTACGCACTCTAATTTTCATAATACACTGTTGATATACTGATGATGTTTGATGAAACACTGGATGAGGTGGGCTCGGTTTTACTGGAGTGACGTGAGATGGCCGATATCCGATGTTAGTTCCGGAATTGTTGTTTGAGAGAGTGCATCATTGTTTGAGAGAGTGCATGGACTCCGCGGGTCCCCAGAGTGGTGCCGGTGAGAACCCCCCTGTGGGCAAAGATCCGGGGCCCCATCTTTCTGTTGGGCAAAGATTCAGGACGGGTGGCACTTAGACTTCGCGAGTCACACTGGGTTGTGCTACCGAGATGTCGATATTTTCGTCCGGAGTACATGTGTACACAACATTTGCATGGCATTGCATTGCATTCATACACTATTGCATCACATTGCATTATGACTTGATTTTGAGATGCTTTGGTGTTGTAATTGTGATGTTGGATTCAGACTGGATATATTCAGACTTGGTACATTTGGGATTAGATGCTTTACGTAGGCGATGACGTATACTTGGATTTGATCACATTGACTTATACTTGTTGGTTTATCTGCTTATCTACTTTATTATCTGAGTTGTGTTACCTATGCTTAGTCGGCACTATTCTACTATATATATCGTAAGACTTACGTATTTATTCTATTCCGTTGCTTAATTTCATTATTTATGTCTTTATTCATTGTTGGGTTGAGGGTTCGCTTACCGAGGTGGGAAGGTAAGTGCTCGCACGGCTTAGGCAAAATAGGCGTGACAATATTCTGAATATGTTTGAAAAAATAATGTAGTTAAAGAAAATACAATTTGATTTTCAAACAGTAATAACACTAGACAATTGTAAAAATTATATATTTTTTTACATTGTTTTAAATATTAAAATATTTTGCAAAATATCGGATAATCAATATTTTATATAGTTTCGGATAAAATAATTACGTTTAACATGAAAAAGTTATTACAATGTAGATTTCATAAAATGGTTTATCAAATTAAGAAAAAGCAAAAAAAAAATGTTATTGTTTAACATGCATCTTTTGGAATATAAAAGAAAGCTTAAAGTCAGAACAATTAATTCTGTTAACTTTTCAGTAATTTTTTGTGATTTAATTTGAAAGAATATCTACAAAAAAATCATGTAATATCAAGGCTTTTTAATTATTTATATTTATTTGTAAGTTAACTTTATTGATTTCATCATGCTACAATATTTGCGCATCAAATATTTTTGACATAAATTGAGTAGTGTAATATCTTTGGTAAAAAAATAAGTTAGGCAATACGGATTCAATTCAAAGAAGCAAATGAAATTAATTTGACATATGAAAACTAAATTTGGATCATCTGAGATTTTAATATCAAAAAATTTAAGTAAAATGGAAATGATGAGAGCTTTCAAATGTTTGTTTTTTTTTTAAATAAAATCTAATATATAAACTAAGAAAAATACTTTCCTTTAATTTTCAGGTACGTTTTTGTACTTTAATAGTTTAGATGTCTTTCGCAGTATCAGATTGATGTTACAAAAACAAAGAAGCAAGAGTAGAAAAATTTAAAGATATCTACAAATTAAAATTTTAATGCCAGTTAAGCCCGGTCCAAACGACACTAGTATAATAAATCGCAGATGTCACAGCCCCACCGAGAGGCGTGATAGGGCACCCGACCTCACGGCCGGAATGCCGGCTGAGCTAACCTGAACTAGATAACATAATCATAATGGACTTGGAATAACTTAGCATAAAGCCTTAGCGGCACCTGCATTCAGCAAAACCCAAACCGAACAGTAGACAACATCACCTACATATACACATAATCACAGTATGCGTGCCGACGAGGCCGCCACTAAACAATATCATAAGTCAATAGGCCCATTTAACAAAATATAATTCTCATGACCAACACCAACACACTACACATGGTCTACGAGCCTCTAAGAGTAGAAAATATCATCATCATAAAAGGGCGGGACTACACGTCCACCGACGTATCCAAAAACATATACAGTAACCATGCAGTCATAATCATATACCAAAACAGGCAAGTCCGGATGAATGGCACTTGCTGACCCGCTGACGATGCTCCTATCACGGCGCGTCTTCAGTAAACCTGTCCTGACCTGCAGCACGAGATGCAGGTCCCAAAATGGAACAGTCAGTACGGAAAATATGTACTGAGTATGTAAGGCAGGATGAAATACGGTAATGAAACAAGACATAACCATAAGATAAGAAAAACGAAGGACATAATCTGAAAGCAGTTAATATGCAATGCATGATAAAACCATTTTTCATATGCAATATAGTGTGTGTGTGTATACATACATACATATATATATATATATATATATATATATATATATATATATATATATATATATATATATAATATAACGTACCCGGCCCTAGTGGGACTTGGTGAGATATCGTACCCGGCCCTTTCGGGACTCGGTAAACATACCCAACTAATCAGTGGTTGCACATCTACGTGCCGTACCCGGCCGACTATAGCACAACTCGGTAATTAAAATAGTGCAAATAGAGTATATATATAAATGCATGCAGAGTTCAAGAAATAGACATGGGCCTTTCGGAGTGACGTAAGGTCGTGATCTCTGAATTAGTTATGGAATGTATATCGAGGCCAAAAGAACAATCAATAATAGTTATGATATCAATAAACAAGCTTAAGGATTATACGTGACATTTTGTGGAATTTAACAAAGGTCAAGCAACGCGCACCAATGGACTTTTAGTCATAATCAATAAGCTCTTTTAGAGAAAATCGTATAAAATATACTTTTCCATAAAATTGGTAAATCTCGTAAAACATGGCTTTTTCTCAAAATCCAGCTTTCTTATAAAAACGTATCCTTTCTTTGTAAAACTTCGGTCGGTTCGAATGGAGGAGAATGCACGCTAAATAGCTCTAAGACTCGTGCCAAGGAAATGAGGACAGCTAAACCTTACATACATATCTCTGCTATCTCGCTAACCTGATTCGCTCCCTTAATCCTTTGCTCGACCTTTCGTTCCGAAACCAATATCGACAAATAATTTCCTTAGTCAATTTCGTATATTTAACTTATCTAAATCTTGTAGTCCTGAGGAATTCGTTCTACGGAAAATTCGGCAGCACTTCCTCTGTTCATATTTCGATCCCAAGATTATAACAATAACAACCTGACACCAATAATCCTAACTTCAATCCATATCCAAACAACACATCACAATATTTATTATAATCTATCAGCAACACCCATCAAATATTTATATCAAATTTCCATCAATCCTATTTATACGAGCTAAAACTAGCGAGATCTACTACAAATTCACTTAAATTATTGATAACGGGGAAGAATTTTACCTTAACTAGCTTGCATGCAAGGAATATCAGCTTAAACTCATCGTTTCCACCCTTTTCCTTAAGACTCGTTGACGGAAATACAAAGCTATAGGGCTATACGCTTCTCCCGAGCTTAGGTTGATGTTAGATTTGGTGAATTTGGCCAAAAGGTGGTGTATGTACTAAGAGGGATGGTTGTAGATGTTTCTAGAGCTGATGGAGTGTTGAATTAGTTGAGAAATGAGGCAAAAATTGAGTTCAGGGGCCTATTTATAGGGCTGTGGGTCGAGTGTGGCTTAATGGGCCGAAATTAGTGGGCTTTTTTTTATTTCTAGAATTCCCGCGTAGGTTCGAGGGCTTCTGGCAGTTTGTTTTAAAATGCTCATAACTTCCTACTCCGATGTTGTACTGATGAACGGTTTATTGCATTGGAAACTAGACTCGACAAACTTCATTTTAGGCTCTTGAATCACCTCAAAACTCCTTGTATGCAAAAAGTTACACTCCCATCTAGTTGGACCAAAATTTGCTTCCGAAATTTCACCAACTTCTTCCAAAGTCCCATTAACTTTCTTTTCTTCTATCCGCTTGATCCTGAAACCTTCCAAAACTTCCATACATGATATTTATCATTAATTATACTTGATAAGGGTCATGTCCCATGGTTGCAAGGTTTTCCTTCTTGGTTACGACTTACAAGATCATAATTCATCCTTTACTTCATTGTTGCGTACTTCCCATGGCTTGTACCTTTCACGACTTCACGGGACGTCTCTGATATTCCATTAATACGGTGAAATACGTGCGGTGCTTATGCTCCGAGAAGGAGGGGTGTAACAGCAGAATAACCAAAACCAATGAACCAAAAGAAGGAATTGGAAACCCTAAATCCTTTTCTAGTTAGCGGCCGCATCAACTGACAACTGGTCCCGTGATCGGTGTAGCGGTTCTATTTTTTCTGATTCACATTTTTACTTGCCTCATTTAAAAAATAAAGTGTCCCGGGGAAGTACGGTTGTCAATCGTATCGGAAAAAAGTAAAAATTATACTTCTACGTAATGGTGCTCTAAATGGACTTATTTTTTAGAGTCGCTGCCTAATTTTTAGGAAATTAGGAAACACCGAGTCGAAAAGGGTTCATCTAAAACAATTATGATTATTTTAAAAGATACCTAATCTACACAGAGTCTAGGTAAGAGTTTTGGTGATCCCCCGGAGAAGGTGTTAGGCACTCCGATATTAAGGATCCGCTCAATTACGGTTTACCTTCAGGTTCTAATAGTGTGTTCATGTAGATATAAATTGGTGGTGATAAAACAGTTATGCTTTATATTTCCGCAAATAGAATTTAGCCTTTCATGCAAAATGCCTCTTTTCAAGAATTAAGAATGGTAAAATTTTGCTCAAAATTGCACGTCTAGGGTATCGGACTAGAACATTTAGGCTAATACCCGAAAGCTCTTAGCCTAAGTAGGACTCTACGTAATTCCACCCAAAAAAATAATTTTTGGAAAAAAAGTTTCGAAGTATAAGAAAATAGTTTAGATATACTATTATAGTCCATAATATATATGTAGTCTATCTTTTATTTCTATGCTTTTAGTCAATTTTTTACTCTTTTAGCCTAAGTCTAAATATTCATGATTAGTCCATATGTCATAAGTCCACAGGTTTCATAAATGTTCATTTTAGTCCCAAATTCCACAAAAATTGGCAATTTTTAGTCCTTTTAGTCAAATCAGTCCCAACTTGCATTAAAGTCTCAAAATTAGTCTTGATTTTTGTAGTAAACTCATTTTGGCGACTTTAAAATACGACAATCTCATAAGGGTTCCAATTGACATAATAATTGCACAAATAATAATTTAAAGTGCATAATTAAAGGAGATAGAGGATTTGGGCCAACCAAGCCCGAAAAAAAAAAGTTTGTGCAATCGGGCTCATCTTAATTCCAACGTACACGTTAGCGGGGCCCACCAACGGGTTTAGGATGGACCAAATAGACACGGGTATACATGACATTAGTACATATCCAAATTTAAAAGTAAATAATGAAATTTAAAGACATAAATATTACAAAGCCCACAAAAATGAATTACAAGTTTATCGGGCTAGGCCCATTAACAATAACTAAATCAAAAATGGAAGCCCAAATAGAGATATAAGATCAAAATAATGGGCCCAAAATTGGCCCAAGCAAAGTCCTTCCCCCTTTCCCTTCCATTTTTCTAAGTGTTGAGGCACAATATACCCCATACACCATATACTTATTTCTTATGGGAAATGAAGAGCAAAACCTTTTAATACCCCGCATACCACTTCAAATATACAACACAATTCTTAACTAAAAAGTATAAAACTTGACTATACATTATACATCAATATATCCAACACCAAAAAAAAACCAACAAGAACCTAGGGCTAGGCAAAATAGAGTAACTCCCATGTAGCATGGTTCTAACTCAATCATGGGCTAGTTACACAATAAAGTGAAAATATCAAGAAGACCCAAACAATATTATGCAATTTTGGGTAAGGTACAAACAATGGCAAAACAAGACAAATGAAAAAAACTGGCTTTCAAAGGCCAAACACATCACTTAAAAATTTGAAGAGGTTCATGACACTCATTCTAAGTCGATGAAAGTTTTAATAGGTAGGCACCTTGCTATATATTGATGCATATTGTTTGTCAAAATTTTCCAGAATTAACAAATCTTTATCATGGCAACAAAAAAATGTAATGATCTTAACCAAGGGTCAATCTTATAAGCTAGGTCACTTGGAGCAAACAAATACAGGAAAACAGTCAGTTAATTTAGATATGGTTTGAGGTTCAAATGGGGTGTTCAACACATAATCATTTTCGAGTGTCTCAAGATTTAGAAAGCGAGACAAGGGAGTGCATAATGCTAACATAGACATTCAAGATCCACAGTCATTTCAAAGTTAAAACCACAAAAGCACAAGTTTAAAAGGTCTATACTAAGCTAAAGGCAACATACAAGTCATCCCTAAGTTTAAAACATGTTTCAAGTGTAGAATCTCCAAGTCAAATACACAACACAAGTAGCACATAGCCAAGTTAAAAATATAGACACAATGTTTTAAAGTTTGTTTTGTTTTAAAACAATTCGAAGTTCTCGAAAATTAAGGTTCATGATTTCTATCCTAGGCCAAAGAATTGATGTTCAGGATAGGGTCAATTTCAAACACATAGCATATAAGCTTATCTGTAAGATAGTGTAGACAATGCAAGGTCCAAAACAAATTTTCAACAACACAAAGGACCTCAAATGGTATAAAAAGGGACACAATACTAGTTTCCAGGTTAATACCAAGATTCAGGTGTCAAGTCTCAAGTCATGGGACATATGGATAATACACAAGTATTGACTGTAGCAAACATAGGTAGAAGACAATCACAGGATCCAAATTTATATCCCAATGTTCATAACAAACAACTTAGAATTGAACCCCTCTAAAAAAAAAGCTCACTTTTTAGTTAAACTTAGATTTCTTGCTGGTTTTAGAGACATAGAAAATTGCAAAATTCAAACAAATCTAGGCTAAATCTTATAAACTCCATATAAGGTAGATAGCTCCAACAAGTAGATCACTTCCCGGTCAATCAACAGAGGTGTCCCAAAGTAATGAGTCAACAATGTCGAAACAAGTTTGAAAATAACCCAACTAAGATAGGGTACATGAAGACTATTAGGCTAGAGAAGTGATTCCTTTCTTTAACTAAACAAACATAAATGTAATCTTAAACAAGTGCAAACATATCAAAGCAAAAAAAAAAACATTTTACTTATAAAACTTTTATCCAACGGTAGAAGTTGATGCGAGCTTCAATCGCAATACCTCATTTAGAAATAATGCCAACAAAGGTGACATAGACTCTATAGGGCAATATGTGGTCCGGATTTTCACAAGTTTTCAATGATCAAATAATGTCAAGCAACAAGAAAGGACAGATTTCAACCAAGACCACTTCTACTTCAAAGATGGTTCATGAGTTCTATCCCTACATAGCACAAATTAGACTCAGGCATGGTTCCATATTCATTATTGACACCAAAACTAGGGACAAATGACAAACATGGTCTCGGATTGTACACAATGACAACAATAAACAACACTTTTAACCCTTCATTAAGTTGATCTCAAACCTTTTGTATCTAAATTAGTCTAGGTGAACAAGTAACTCAAATGAGCCTTAAATGTCTAAGACACAAGAACAAGACATAGTAAGCATATTGATTTAGACAGAAAACAACAAAACAACATGTCTAAGTCAAAAACACATATTCACAGAGTCAAAACAAAATAAGCAATAAGCCAATCCCCTACGTTCTTCCTTATATCCCTTTTTTAGTGATAAACAACAGGTTAATAAAACACGTTTAAGAATAAGTGTCTAAATCCTCCTTTTAAACATCTAGTTTTAAATAAACAATAAGAACCAAAATCCATCTAATTAGTTTTAAACATAAACATACCAAACTATCAAGAATCAAATGACACAAGTAACCACCATAAAAAAACATTTCAAAGCATTCTTTTTTAAAACTATTTTCAAGTTTTTTAAACCTAAACTAATACTTAAATAACAAACACATTGACATAAACTAGATTAAGACCTCAAAACAATTCAAAATTAACAAATGAAATAAATGATCAAACTTATGAGGAAACCTCCATTTCTTGAAATTCACTCAAAGATAACAAAATATCTAACCTCAAGTTACTGAAATGTCACCCAACTAATAAGGAATCATTCCATACATATACAAAACAAATTCAACACACCTTAAACAAATAATCCAGATTCAATCAAAGTTTAAAATCATTACTTAAAACTGAAACAAGATTGAAAATTGATAGAAGTAGAATATTACCTTTTGTAGAGGCAACCTAAAGGTCAAAGGGGAGATTGGATCAAGCTTCAACAGCAAACAACAACAAAGACCTTAAAACAACTTCTTTTTTGCAATTTTTTAGTTAAGTAGTTGTATCCTTTAGAATGATATATTCTTTATAAGATAGTATTAGTATTATTTTGTATATTAGTGTAGTATATATAGTATATGAATATTTATTTAGTGTAGTAGTATTTGTAGGATTTTTATACTTAGATACTTAGTTTTTTCAAAATGAAAAAAAATTCCTTCCTTCAAATGGTCACAAGACCTATTATTTATAGCAAATTCCAAGTAGGTTTTAGGGACAAAAAAGGTAAAAAATTCCATCAAAATAGAATTTTCCCCCTTAAATTTAAAAGATTAAAAATTTTCGAAAATCAACATAGGATAAGGGAATTTTTGTAACAAAATTGTACAACTATAGTACCATTATCCAATCGAAATTTGTACACCTCACACAAACAAACAAAAATCCAACCCATTGTACAAAAAATCCAAATTCAAAATCCCTAAAATTTTAGGAATTAACATCAATAGTACACCTAGTCATTAAATAGGACAAATAAAAAATAAATTAAAAATGGGTAAACGCAAATCGTACTAAAAAAAATCCTTAAAAACCCCTAAATGGGACCCAAATTTCTAGGAAATTCCCCTAGGTGTTTGCTTCCATTTGGTGTGGTAGATGCACAAGATGGCTAAGGACTCGAGGTCTCGCCCATGGCAACCTACACAAAGAAGACTGAGTAACATCCCTAAAAATAATTGATTTTAGGCACAAAATAAAATTCGAATCAAATTAAATCTATAAATCATAGAACTCATGATGAGGAACAAACCCCTAAAAAATCCGGCGAAAATGGCCATGAAAAATGGCCTCCAAGTGAAAAATGAGGTAAAAAATGAGTCGTAATTCATTCATCGTCTTAATTAATAATTTTCCCGAGTTAGACGGAGCGGGATACGTATTTTCTTTTTGAATTATATTTATGAAAGTAAATAACTCGTAATTTCTTGTAATTGTTAATTTTTAGGAAAATAATAATTAAACGTCAATTTTTGCAATTTTCTCGGGATTTTTAAATTTTTAAAATTTTTAAGGGCATCCTTACTCCGTCTTGGACTCGGGAATTTGAAAATTAAAATACGCGTTTTATGAGGTGAAAATTAGGTGTCAACAATTGCCCCTTCGAAGTTCAAGGATGGCAAGGCCATCCTTGAGCTACGAATTTGACAAACCTAATTTTTACCGAATAATAGAAATTACAGCTTTCTTTGCGCAAAATTTCAAAAGTATGGCCGGACCCCGGTTTCTGGGCTTCCTACATATCTCAGGCTAAATGAGAATTCAGGCCGTTTGTAGTTCTGACTCTATGAGGACTATGAAATAAAGAGTTTTCTTTAAACTATCCCGAGGTGTCCCGAGATAATTATAGGAATATGGCCGAGCCTCGAAACTTGAGTAGCCTACATATCCCTGGCTTTGGGAATCAGGCCAATTGTAGTTCGACTCGATAGCCCGAAAAGGAATATCCCTTTATGTGGGAATCCCTTTGGCTATTTCCGGTTGAAAATCCGAACCGGAGGCGGTTTTTGGAAAGGACTTATTAGTGTTGATGCTTGAAGTGATCTCCAATCTCTGGTGTAGAAAGCTTGACTCTCGTACACGATTTTTGACCGGTTGCCCAAGAAAAAGTTCCACGTATGCTCCGCATGTTTTGAATCCGGCTTTTGCTTCCATCTTCGGTAGCTTCTAGCTCATTTCCAAATGCTGAGTCCTGCGTGTTAGTCTTTTGAAAATTTTGATTTTAATGTAGTCATACCTGAATGGCATTTTGCCATTTTGTTGACATTGAAGTCATCTTCCAACATTATGTCCGTCTTTTTGCAAATGCTTGTCCGTCTTCTTTCTTTTCTCCTGTAAGTGTGTGTTTTTTGTGTATTTTGTTCTGAAAAAATGATCTACTCTGGATAATAATCACGATACTTTGACCGGCTCTTTTTTCGTCATTTTCAGATGTTTTCATCGTTCAATGATAACTTCTGTTGGGATCTGGGTCGGGCTATACCGCATTTTGCGAACCTACACACCCCAGTCCGGTTGTCATTTTCGTAAGCAAGATGTCACTAATGAAAACCATGTTTTCAAGTGCGGGGTCATTTTTGTTTCTTATGACATCCGCCACCCTCGAAAATTTGGACTCACATCATTTTCACATATTGCGATGACTGTCCAAATCTGTGTGTCGATGTCCCGTTATCCTCATACGAAGCTTGCGGTATACCAGTTCGGGAACACATCACTTATAGTAAAAAATACCCAAATGTAGATTGCACATCAGAGTGCAGTATCATATTCCTTTCATGATGACTACTAACCTCTGTGTCCAGAATTACAACATTTAGTCAGAATTTTCAAGTTAACTACTGCATATTCAAGTGCGGAGCCTTTTCTCATGACTACCACTATCCCTGAACCATGATTACGTTAACTTGAAATAGACTGCAATAGCGACCGCAAATCTTGATGTAGGAATCACATTCGTATTTCAACGATTGCGGACATCAACCTCGGAATTATGCTACCTATTTTTGGCTATATATATGGATGACGACTCAGCCCCTTCGGCACGTAGTCGTTTAATCCATATCGTCATTTTGAGGAATGAAGCTTACCTCGGTGGCAAGACTTACACTTTCCTTTTTTGACTCCGGGGAAGAATACCCGCCCGTCGACAGGGTTCACATCTTCCAAAAGGACTAGACTCGATTGTGAATAACGGCATTTCAATACCGATATCAACGCGTCATTTTAAATTTTTAGATTTTTGGACGTCCACTCAGCCAATGTATCAAGGCAAGCCATGCGACGTCTAGGCGGGGTCTCAATACCTTGATACAAAAGTTATTTTTTAGTGAAAACCCAGCTTCTGATACCGTGATTATATCTTCCAGTAGTCTTTTAAATTTTTTTCCTTTTTTGTAAAAAAATCTTTGTGCTCTACAAAATGAACAAACTTATCAGCGTAAAGGAAACTTTACTTAGGGAGGGCTTCGTTACCCTTTCGTACACTCTTTTGCGCCGCTATTCCTTGACGCTTCTTCTTCACTTGGCTTGTTGTCGTTACCCTATTTTAAACATTCTAGCAAACGAGTTAGTGTAAAACATCCATGCTTGTTTGTTCCTGCATCCACAGAAAAATTTGTCAGTTTCCTATATGGTCGACCGCTCTCCCTGCGCATGGACTTCTTCCGTTCATATTTTGGCAGGAAAGGATGCTCATTTTCCTTAAAATCTTTTATTTTCTAGCAGAGCTAAAAAAAAAAAAGTTTTTTTGCGATGATTTTGGAAAATATGTATATTTTTTAGTACATTATATGTTTTTGAAAATAATATTTTATATACGCCCCTTTTAATGTCATGACATTAGTTACTTAAACAAAATCTTCCGCCTCCTTCCTCCTCGATCTTGACTTGTGAAATTTTTGAATCCCTTTCGAAAATTTTGCCCCAGTTTGTATACATCTTTATACCAACTCGAATTTCGCTATGTCGAAGGAATTTTTGAGACCCTCTCAAAAATTTTGCCCCAGTGTAAGTGTGTACTTGTCATTTCTTGATTTCACCGCGCTTGAGGAATTTTTGAGATCCTTCTCAAAAATTCTGCCCCAGTGTAGAAATTTTAATCAGTCCGTTCCTTAGAACTGATATATTTAAAGAATTTTTTAGGTCCTCTCAAAAATTCTGCCCCAGTTTCCTTGTGGGGTTACCTTTATCTTTCTCTTGCTAAATCATTTCTGAGGTTTCCTAAGGTTTATTGGGAATTTTGTTTGGAATGACCGAGCTCGGGAGAGCGCCTACGTATCCCGTTTCGGGAATCAGGTCGAAACGTAGTTCGGGGTAAACATATTGGAATTTTTTTTTGTGAGACCGAACTCAAAAGAGCGCCTACGTATCCCAAATGGGAATCAGGTCATAACGTAGTTCAAAATACATAATTTTGGATTTTTGGGTTAAAGCGACCGAGCTTGGAAAAGCGCCTACGTATCCCCTTATAAGTATAGGGAATCAGGTCCTTGCGTAGTTCGTACATAATTTTGGATTTGGTTTTTTCTAAGAAAAAATGCAAAATTACAAGCAAAGGGAATGCAACTAAAGAAAACCTAAACTATGGAAACTCTAAATCCTCGCAGTTGTCTTCTTCTTCACACGTAGTATCTCTTGATGGCATCTGAATTTATTGCTCTTGGTCACTCTTGACCATCCATTTCAGCAAAGTACCACTGCTCCTCCTCCCGATAGTACCTTTCGCACCATATAGGGCCCTTGCCAGTTTGGTGCGAACTTTCCTTTGTATTCTTCTTGATTAGGGAATATTCGTTTGAGCACCAATTGCCCGATTTGAAAAACCCTAGTTCTCACATGCTTGTTGAAAGCTCGCGCCATTCTTTGTTGGTATAGTTGACCATGGCAAACAACAATCATCCTCTTTTCATCTATCAGAGCCAGTTGCTCATACCTCTTGCGGATCCATTCCGCATCGTCCAACTCAGCTTCTTGTATTATTCGAAGTGAAGGGATTTCTACTTCGGCTGGTATTACTGCTTCAGTGCCATACACCAACAAGTATGGAGTGGCCCCAGTTGAAGTTCTGGCAGTAGTGCGATATCCCAGTAATGCATAAGGCAATTGTTCATGCCAGTCTTTGTAGTTATCAATCATCTTTCGGAGGATTTTCTTGATGTTTTTGTTGGCGGCTTCTACAGCTCCATTCATTTGTGGCCGGTATGCGGTTGAATTTCGGTGAGTGATTCGGAACTGCGCACACATGTCTTTCATCAAGTGGCTATTCAGATTAGCCCCATTGTCTGTTATGATTGATTCTGGGATGCCAAATCGACATATGATGTTGTTGCGCACAAAATCTGTGACCACTTTCTTTGTTACTGATGAATAAGATGTTGCTTCCACCCACTTGGTGAAGTAGTCTATGGCGACCAAAATGAAACGGTGTTTGTTTGACGCAGCTGGCTCAATTGGTCCTATGACATCCATGCCCCAAGCGGCGAATGGCCAAGGTGACGTCATAGCATTCAGTTCTGTTGGAGGAACCTTTATCAAATCTCCATGAATCTGACACTTGTGGCATTTCTGGACAAATTTGCTACAATCATTCTCCATGGTCATCCAGTAATAACCTGTTCTTAAGATTTTCTTTGCTAGCACGAACCCATTCATGTGAGGCCCACAGGTTCCAGCATGCACTTCTTCAATCAATTTTGTAGCTTCAACAGAGTCAACACATCTAAGCAATCCCAAATCTGGAGTTCTTTTGTACAGGACATTCTTGTTGAGGAAGAAACCATTCGCTAACTTCCTGATAGTCCTCTTCTGATTTAAGGTGATTCCTTCGGGATATTCTCCTTTCTCCAAGAACATTTTAATGTCAACGTACCAAGGTTTTCCATCAGTCTCTGCCTCTACAAAAGCACAGTGGGCTGGTTGATCTCTGATTTCAATTTTGACAGGATCAATGTATCTACTGTCGGGATGCTGAATCATGGATGCTATTGTTGCCAATGCATCAGCAAACTCATTTTGGGTTCTTGGTATGTGTTTGAACTTGACTTCTTGGAACCGATCTTCCAATCTTTGCACAAGTCCAACATACGGTATGATCTTTTCATTTTTGGTGGCCCACTCTCCTCGAACCTGATGAATTAGCAAATTCGAGTCGCCAATTACCTGAAGATCTTTCACATCCATGTCGAGGGCTAAACGTAGACCCAAGATACATGCTTCGTATTCAGCCATGTTGTTGGTGCAATTGAAGCTCAACTTGGCCGCCACTGGATAATATTGGCCCGAGTCTGAAACCAAGACGGCTCCGATTCCTGATCCTTTAAAGTTGACCGCTCCATCAAAGTATACTTTCCATCCTGACTCATCTTCACTTTCTTCGCCTTCAATTGTCATTATTTCTTCATCCGGGAAGTAAGTCCACAAAGGTACGGGATTGTCATCTACCGGACTTCCCGCTAGTAAGTCTGCCAGTGCTTGCCCTTTAACTGCTTTCTGCGCGACGTATTGAATGTCGAACTCACTTAATAGCATTTTCCATTTGGCCAACTTCCCTATGGGCATAGGCTGGCGAAAGATGTACCTTAGTGGATCCATTCTTGAGATCAAATGGGTCGTGTATGCAGCCATATAATGTCTCAACTTCTGAGATACCCAGGTTAGAGCGCAACACGTCTTTTCCACCAAGGAATATCTAGATTCACAGGGTGTGAACTTCTTACTGATGTAATAGATGGCTCTCTCTTTCTTGCCTGTTTCGTCATTTTGTGCCAACATGCATCCAAAAGCATTTTCTGATACTGACATGTATAGCAGCAAAGGACTTCCCGGCCTTGGCGGGACCAAAACGGGTGGATTTGACAGGTATCTTTTGATTGTGTCAAAGGCTTTCTGACAGTCCTCCGTCCATTTAGTTGGAGCATCTTTCTTGAGGAGTTTGAGGATTGGTTCTATGATTACTGTGGACTGGGCGATGAAGCGTCCAATGTAATTCAACCTTCCTAAGAAACTCATGACCTCTTTCTTTGTTCTTGGCGGTGGTAGTTCTTGGATTGCTTTGATCTTGGTGGGATCTAACTCAATACCACGACGACTGACTATGAATCCTAGTAATTTTCCAGCAGGCACTCCAAATGCGCATTTTGCAGGATTCAACTTCAAATCGTACTTGCGGAGTCTGTCAAAGAATCTTCTTAAATGTTCGAGGTGGTCCTCACCCACTCGGGATTTGATGACGACATCATCCACATATACCTCAATCTCTCTATGCATCATATCATGAAAGATGGCGGTCATCGCCCTCATGTAAGTAGCGCCGGCATTCTTGAGTCCAAAAGGCATTACCCGATAATGATACACTCCCCATGGTGTGATGAATGCCGTCTTTTGAGCATCTTCTTCATCCATCAATATCTGATGATAGCCCGCGTAACAATCCACAAAAGATTGCACCTCATGCTTGGCGCAGTTATCAATGAGTATGTGAATGTTCGGGAGTGGAAAATTATCCTTTGGGCTAGCGCGGTTAAGATCACGGTAGTCCACACAAATCCTTATTTTCCCATCTTTCTTTGGTACCGGGACTATGTTTGCCAACCATGTCGGGTACGGTGTCACCTCAACAACCCCCGACTGAATCTGTTTTTCTACTTCTTCTTTAATTCGGATGCTGACATCAGGCTTAGGCTGCCTGATTTTCTATTTTACCGGGGCAAATCCTTCAAGGATCGGCAACCTATGGGCAACAATGTTCGTACTCAAACCCGGCATATCGGCGTATGACCAAGCGAAAACATCTTCATACTCTTTCAGAAAACTCGATACCCTTCTTTCTCGGCTTTTCGTCAAATGCACACTTATTCTAGTTTCCCGAACCAACTCTTCATTTCCTAGATTAACTCCTCTTTTTTCCTCTAGGTTTAGCGTTGGTCTGTTCTCGTATTCTTCTTCGACATCTATCAACCCTTTCGGTTCAGTTATCTCTTCTTCTTGATCGTCATTTTGTTCGTCGTCATTTTTACTTGTTTCGTAACATGTCATGACATTATTTGTGGCCTCTGTATTATTACTGTAAAACAAAATAACACGGTTATTAATCATGTAAAAGCAATTTTAATTACGTATATATATATATATATATATATATATATATATATATATATATATATATATATATATATATATATATATATATATATATATATATATATATATATATATATATATATAGGTATAGTAAAACGATTTTGTCTTTATTATAAACTTTGAGGCGTTTTCATTGAAATTTAAAAGAGTGATACAAACTGTGGTCCTGACTCGGAATGGAACATCGAGCCATTTCCGTTATTAAACAACACGTAAATAAAACATGAAAAGGCGATAAGCCGGGCCTCAAAGCCGACTTTCGCCATTTTTTTTTAAAAATGAGCATTCTTTCTACCGCAGAGTGAACAACGGGGTAGAAGTCCATCCACTTGTTGTCTCTCCTGGTTCAGCATGGCGAATCTCTAATGCTTCAAAGCATTCTTCAATGATGGTTGCGCATTCTTCTTCCCAAAACAACGTCCTTAAACCCTCTTCTGGATCCTCGCTGTTGTGACCCAATGGGCATGCTGTGAAGGACTGGTATAGATGAGGGAACGACTTTCTCATTTCAACGGGACCTCTTGGCCCATATTCTGCTTCTTCTTCTTCTTCTGCCTCACATGGCTCGTATCCAACCCCAAATCGATACTTCCCATGTTTGATACTCACTGGTTCTCTGATTCCTTGTAAGTTCTTTCCCAGACCTTTCCCGGGTTCAAACCCACTCCTTATCATAGTTGTAGCAACCATTTTATAGACCAGTGGCATAGGGATATCTTCATCATCTCCCCTACGATCTATCATGGCTAGCTCAACAGTGTGAAAATCAGCACCAACTGGTGATTTCTCTATGACTGGTACAGAGTTATCCGGATAGTTGTGGACACTTCCTTTGCCGTGAATCACGACTTCTTGATCATCCCATATGAATTTGAGAGACTGGTGTAACGAAGATGCTACAACTCCGGCGGCGTGCAACCATGGTCGGCCCAACAATAGGTTGTAGCTTGTTTTGATGTCCATGATGACGAACTCCACTACGAACTCCGCGGGGCCCATTTGTATGTGTAGATCTATTTCTCCAATTGGGTCGCTGGTTGCGCCATCATAAGCTTTTACATTGGTTCGACTCTGACGGATCTTGCCAATATCATACCCGAGTTGTTTCAGAGTCGTCACAGGGCATACATTCAACCCAGCTCCTCCATCAATCAGTACTTGAGGGATAATCTTGTCACGGCATTTGACTGTTATGTGCAGGGCTTTATTGTGGGACTTCCCTTCCTTTGGTAATTCATCATCAGAAAATGATAGCCTATGTGCTCGCACAACATACCCCACAATTTCGGCCAATGTTTCACTTGTAGTGCCGGCGGGCACTTGGACTTCATCCAAAGCTTTCATCAAGGCCAAGCGATGTTGAGATGAACTGAGTAGCAATGACATTACCGATATCCTGGCAGGAGTCTTATGCAGGTGCTCAACAATCGAATAATCCTTGACTGGCATTTGCCTCCAGAAGTTTTCAGCTTCGCCTTCGGTGATTGGTCTTTTCTGAGGGTTTTCGCGACGTGGCGCTTCGAGCACAGGTTCTTCTGGGGCATAACACCTTCCTGACCTGGTCATACCCTGAACCACAACAGCTATCTCTTTTTCTTTATTGATCATCATTTGGTGCGGTGGTTTGATCACAAAGGGTGCATTCTCAATTGATCCTGATGTTTTGAGTATGAATGGCTCGTTATGAATTCGAGCGACTGTTGAGGGATATTTGAGCACGAAAGGCTCTCTTTTGGCTATAGCAGATGTCTCAGATTTCTTTGTCAAAGGGCTTAACACTTCTTTTCGCTCTTGTAAAGACAACGAGGCGACGGTGCTTTCTAACCCTTCAATATCTGGACGAATTATCGCAGGGCTCTCTTCCCATTCATCACCTCTTTCTATCATGTGAATTTGGTTTCCTCCATGCTTTGGGAGCGGATTTGTGTCCACATTTGGAGGTGTTGGTTCTAGGATAAGCTCATGATTGTCAATCATATCTTGTAGTTTGTGCCTTAGGTTTATGCAATATTCGGTGGCATGGCCAACTTGGTTAGAATGATAGGCGCAAGTGAAATCTGGCCTGTACCATCGATCCGTGGGATTAGCAGGTTTTGGTGGAACAACGCTTATTCGCCCGGCATCTCTTAGCTTGGCAAATAAACTTGTCCTTGATTCTGGCAAAGGAGTGAATGCTCTCATAGGTTTCTTTTGGGGTGCCTCATAGTTTGCTGGTGGAGGCTGGTTTTGGAAAGTCTGGTTTTGTGGAGCTTGGTTATTGGGTGCTGGCATTCGATAATTTGGTCGTGGAGCTCGGTTGCTTGGTGCTGGTATTTGATAATTTGGTTGTGGAGCTTGGTAGCCGGGTTGTGCGTAGCACACAGACATTGGGCTATATTGGGGTGAAGTGGTTATATAGTTGGTTGGTGGAGGTGATTGGTAGTTATCTGGATTTTTGTGGGTCATCTCTTTTCCTTGGCTTTTTGGGCTAGTAGTTCTAGAAACATAGGCTATATCTTCTCTTTTCTTTTTGCCACCTGTGGCGCCAGACGCACCTGATCTATTTAGTACACTAACAATCCTGCCGGTCTTGAGGCCATCTTCGATATCTTCCCCAACGGCGACTAAATCTGCAAAGGAACTCCCTTTCATAGTTATCATTTTGTCAAAGCAATCAGCTTCTTGGTACCGTATGAATGCGGCTACCAGCTCAGCTTCAGTCATAGGTGGTTGCACACGCGCCGCTTCGTCTCTCCAGCGACTAGCATATTCTCGGTAGGTTTCAGTCGATTTCTGACGAATTTTCTCCAATGAGAAGCGATCAGGCACATTTTTCACATTGAAGCGGAATCTTTCCATGAATGAACTTGCCATTTCTTCCCATGTTTTCCATCGGCTAATGTCTTGAGAGATAAACCATTCCATAGTTGTTCCTGCCAGACTTCGACTAAACAACCTCATGAGCAAAGCTTCATTTCCACCATTTCCAACCAACTGGTCGCAATAAGCCCTCAAGTGGGCTCTGGGATTGCCCGACCCATTAAAGTGATCAAATTTGGGAATTTTGAAGCCTTCTGGTAGACCCAGGTCTAGATGTATGCACAAATCGAGTATCTTAACCCCTCTTTCTTTTAGAGCCATGTTCCAGTTCACCAATTTTCTTCCCCATTTCCTTTTCGATCTTGTCTATTCTTGCTTCAAAGAACATTTCCATGTTCTCCAATTCTGGCAAAGAGTCAATATGGGTGACATGGTCTTGAAAAGTGACATTTGGTTGTACGGGATGGATCACAGGAACTCCTGTTGCCCGAGGGGCTTGATAAGCATTTGCGTTTGTAGCGTGAGCAGGTGTTTGAAAAGCTGGGGTTTGGTGGGAGGAATTCCCCACATGGGTGGTATTTCGGCGTAGTGGAGTTTGAAAAGTAGCCCCAGTCTGGGTTTGAGGGAAATGGTCAGGAATTGGTAAATCCAAATTTGGGAAAGTGGGTGGAGGTCTCCTAGCCTCAGCATTAGTAGCATTTTCTTTTTCGGCCCTCAGGCGGTCCGCTTCTTCTCTAGCTTCAGCCAATTGTCTCATCAGCAGGCTAACAACCTCTTCCAAAGGCATTCCAGCTATGTCAGCTGTTGGGGTACCTTCGACTAAAGCATTTATGTTCGGTGGTGGAGTTTCAGGCATGTTTTCTTCTTGAGGGTTTAAGGACGCTGCGGCAGCTTTTGATCGAGTAACTGGTGCCAGCGAATCGACCCCTATCTATAAGAGAAAACAACTCAAAAGCTCCCAAGTTAGCGTTAGATTTAAGCACGAAACACAAAATATCACGTTGTTTGCAGTTTATAGCACATAGAGTCATACATTTTATTTCAACTCTTGATTGATTCACATTCCAAGGGTATTTTGGTCTTTTTGTATTTTTGGGAATATTGATTTTTCGGTAAGTGGTTTGTATGGTTGATTTGCTTCTACCCATCCTATACTAAGGGGGATTTAGATTTTTATTATAAAAGGACCGAGTCTTAAATAGACTGCCTACGTATCCCACCAAAGGGAAATCAGGTCCATCCGTAGTTCAAGCATACACAGAAAAGGTTTTTTCCTATGCTACCCGAAACTTAGTTTTTCTACCCTGACCAGGCCTTAAGTAGGCTTCCCACGTATCCCCAACGGGACATCAGGTCGGCGTGGTTCCGTTTACATAAAAAGGAAAGGGATACTCTATCTTATTGAAAGCAGTAAAGGGATACTTATGTTTTTCTACCCAACCATACTAAGCAAGTCTTCATTGTCTTCTTTATCTTCATCTTCTATCCTTGTCCTCCCGCGACAATCCAAACATGACCTTCATTCACGAGGCGTTCCAGCTCAAGCTTGAAATTCACACATTCTTCAATGTCGTGGCCGGGGCGGCCATGGTGATACACACAAACCCTTTCTTTTGGAGATCCTGGGTGACCCTGATAGGTTTGTGGCACTGCTCTTATCTTCTTCACGCTACATAGTAGGGAGTGGATCCTGGCGTATGACTCTTCGAATTTGGAAAAGTCGCTTCTCCAGAACCTAACCTTTGATATCCTTTCTGGATGATTTCTTCCTTGGTCATGAGTCAGGAGAGAGTGGGGCCCCCACAGTTGGCTAATTCTCCCTTGGTCAATCCATTGGATAAGCTTCCTTTCCAATGCTCCACACTCATTGGCGGTATGTCCTGACTGACTTCGGTGGTAGAGGCATTTTCTGTAAATCATAGAAGGAGCGCATGGTGGCAACAGATTTGGGCTTTGTGCGTACACTCCAAAGCTTCCCAAAGTCTCCAAGAGTTCTTGTTTTGACAACTCTACTGGTGTACCCCAATTGTGTGATCTTGTGCCTTTAAGAACAATTGTGCATGAAACAGGAGGTTCCTCGAGCTGAGATTCGCGCGGGTCTCCATAGACTTTCAGATTGGGGATAAGTAGTTCGTCGTCTCCATATGGTATGGGGTCAAGCCCTTCTTGTTGATTGAGCGGGACATAACTCCCAAGTGGAGCTTCAGGTGTCTTTCCCTATTTTACCCGATTGGCAGGGTGTTGCTTTGTTAGTTCCTCAACATAAGCTAGGAGAGTTTCTGCTTCTTTCATTTTTTCATTGGCCGCCTTAGTGGTTTGTACAACCTCTTTCATTCTAGCAGTGGCTAGGGCCATTCTATCGTCCCATTGTCGGTTTTTCTCACTTGTTGCTTCCATGTTCTCATCGTCACTGACTAGGTTGACGTAAGGTGAAGTTGCACTCATGCTGTCTGGAGTCTCCATTTCCTATTAGCAAATCAACCTTTTAAAAGTGGAGCTAAATTTGTTTTAGGGGTTATTTTCTTGGTTTTTCTTTTTGGGTAGTGACCGGAATGTGGACCAATCAAGAGTTTCAACAATATATATGATTTTCACACAAAGCAATTTATATCAAATAAGCATTTAGATAATATATAATTCGCTTTCCTATACCTCGTTGCTCCGAGGCTACTAGCGTATGAAGCAAAATTGTGCCATATGTAAAACAAATGTATTGTTCCCAAAAATAAAAATCCCAGTGCTTTTCATTAATAGTATTTTCCCAAGTGGGATTACAAGGCTTTTTAAAGTAAATGCAATAATCAGAAAAAGTCCACTCCACGGACAGAAATCTGCTCTCTATCATCTCGCGCCTTCTTGGCCCTTCGAAGGGCGGTCTGAATGGCTACATGGGCTGGCATCAATGCTGTCCCAATCCATTGACCCCTCTGATCGTCAGTCAATGACGTCCCCGTATCTATGGCTTCCTTAACAAAAGTGTCAAGCCATTCCAAGCTCTTCAATGAAGCGTCTGCCTCGTCAAAACTCTCAATTATCTTTTGGTCATATTCTATCTCTGCTTAGTGATCCATTTCTCTTCCTTCTATTCGTCGTTTCATTCTTCTAACTTGAATTGCATTCGCGGCTTCCCTATCCTCGGGAAATTTGTACAGATATGGTCCTGGAGTGGCAGTACCAGCTATCTCAGCCCTAAGCCACTCGTAGTAATTTTCATCATGACTTGGATTGTTTGGATCCTTATCCAACTTATCTTCCCTTATCACATTCTTCCAATCTTTCTGAGCATCTTTTATACCTTCGATACGACCTTCTTCATAATCTCGTACAAACTCTCCCATATTACCCACATTTGGAATAACCTGTCTCATACCAAACTGTCTAAGTACTCTCAATGGTGCGTAGGGTCTGATTCCCCTAATGCCCATAAGTGGTAGATATGGACGCCTACGGCTCTTAACACAAACAGTCTTGGAATGAAAATTAGGTACCCTCCACCTGATATGTTCTTCTCTCAGTCTGGAAAAGATGTGAGCCCATCCTTTTTTATCTTGAACCCCACAAGGCATAGCAGCGACTCCCAAATCATCCTCTCTCAGGGCCGGATCTCGGCGGGTAGATAAACCGCTCTTATCTAAATGCTTAAGTATCCACCATTGGACTAAGAGGTTGCAACCTTGGAAATAATAATAATGGTTGCGGCATTTTTCCATAGCTCGGTATATATATCGATAGGATAATAGGGATGATGTCAAAATATTTGGTAAGCCCATTTGTTGTAACTCCCCTAAGAACAACATGGGCAACAAAGACAACTCGGGTATCAATAGCTAGGGAGGCATTTAGTGGAAATACCATGGTTCCCAGTAGACAAGTGATAAAGGCTAGTGTTTGGTTAGCTTCCCAGGATTGGGGTGAGGAAAACTCAAGGATGTGGTTCTCGTACCCCTGTTTGGATGAATACCTCCCATATAACTCTCTAAAGGCTATAGTGGGTCCCTGTGCCCAATCGGCTTTGTTGACAGCAAACATGTCTTTGATTTCTTTTGGGGTAGGTTTGTGAGGGATAAGGATATTTTGAGCTAATTTCTTTTTGGATCTGTTAGCACTTCCTACGCTTTCCAAGACATCTCTAATCTCTTCTAAAGTGGGAGTCATCTCTATCTCTCCAAATCTGAACACCATTCTGTCGTTGTCCCAATAACCGGTAATGATCTCTAGCAGACCCGGATCCCCAGTCATATCCATCAACGAAGGTAGATGCCCTATACAACCCTTTATCTCTTTCTTCTGATCATTAGTCAAACCTTTCCACCATATCACTAAACCTGGTGGTGGACCCACAACCATATCAAACTGCACATCAGGAGACATCTGCAAGACAAAACACTATTAGTTCCCCGCCCCCAGGAACAACAATTTATTTCACACATGGCACAATAATGCTTCCAAATAGCAAATAGTGGGATGCAGTGTCTTCAGGTTTTTACACCATCTGAACACAGTAAGGTGTCTTTCCTGTCCGATTCAGGTAGGTCTGAGATACCCAAACCGGTCTATGGTTAGCATGCGCTATATCAGTAGGGATTTGGTTTCGCTCTACGCTAATTATTCTAGAGTGGTTTTCAAGCGAATGACACAGGTTACCCAAGCGGACAAGCTGGGGGTGGGCTCTCTAAGGCTGTGGGATGACCGCATGCCCACTCGACCTTAGAGACCTCCAAAGAATATATTAAAGGTTTTTTAGTGAAGGTATGACCGCAGCTCATCCCGCGTCGTCATCCTTTAGAAAAAATGTAAAATAAATGCCAGGAGTGGCGGAGTATGCATGCATGAATGACAGTTATATTTTGCGAAAATTTAAACACATAAACAATTTATATCACTTAAACAATTTATATCATACAAACACACAAATAATTGGAACCCTTATGGTTAGAACCTTAAATTGTCCCCAGCGGAGTCGCCATCTATAGCGGTTCTATTTTTTTTCCGATTCGTATTTGCACTTGCCTCATTTAAAAAGGAAAGTGTCCCGGGGAAGTACGGTTGTCAATCGTACCGAAAAAAGGAAAAAATATACTTCTACGTAATGGTGCTCTAAATGGACTTATTTTTAGAGTCGCCACCTAATTTTTAGGAAATTAGGAAAACTAGTTCGAAAAGGGTTCATTTAAAACAATTAAATTTTAAAAGAATCCTAATCTAACCAAAGTATGGGTAAGGGTTCTGGTGATCCCCCGGGGAAGGTGTTAGGTACCTCGGTATTAAGAATCCGTAAAATACGGTTGACCTACGGGTTCTAATAGTGTGTCTGTGTAAATATAAATTGGTTGTGATAAAAATAGTTTTGTTACATTTTCGCAAAGGAAAATTAGTCATTTATGCAAAAATACCACGTTTCAAGAATCAAAAGTGGTAAAATTTTGCCCAAAATTGGGCGTTTAGGGTGTCGGACTAGAACACTTAGGCTAATACCCGAAGGCTCTTAGCCTAAGTAGGACTCTACGTAAGTCCACCCAAAAAAATAGTTTTGAAAAAATATTTTTTAGTATAGAAAATATAAGAAAATAATTTAGGCATACTATTATAGTCCATATAATATTCTATATATATAGTCCATTTTTATTCTATGCTTTTTTAGTCAAATTTTATTTTTTAGTCTAAGTCTAAATAATCATAATTAGTCCACAAGTTTTGAATTTGTCCAAATCAGTCCACATGTCATAAGTCCATAGTTTTCATAAATGTTCAAATCGAGTCCCAAATTTTACAAAATCGGCAATTTTTAGTCCTTTTAATCAAATCAGTCCCAATTTGCATTAATGTCTCAAAATTAGTCTTGATTTTTGTAGTAAAATTCATTTTTTGGCGACTTTAAAATACGACAATCTCATAAGGGTTCCAATTGACATAATAAGACGTTAACGGGTTTAGGATGGACCAAATAGACACGGGTATGCATGGACATTAGTACATATCCAAATTTAAAAGTAAATAATGAAATGTAAAGACATAAAGATTACAAAGCCCCAAAAAATGTATTATAAATTTATCGGACTAGGCCCATTAACAATAACTAAACAGTAAACGGTTATCAAGATCAAAACTGGGGGATGGGCCCAACAGTTGGCCCAACCCTCCTTCCTTCTCTTTCCCTTCCATTTTTCTAAGTGTTGAGGCACAATATACCCCCATATACCATCAGTATACTTATGGGAAATGAAGAGCAAAACCTCTTAAAGGCATGCCCTTCAAAATACAACACAATTCTTAACTAAAAAGAAGACTCCACACATCACATTTGCATCACATGAGCTCACAAAAAAAAAAATATATATCTAGATGGCAAAACGAGACTAACTCCCCGCATTCCTGTGTTCTAACTCAAGACATGGGCTAGTGGACACACAACAAGAGTGAAAATATCAGCAAGACCCCATATTTATGCAATTTTAGGTAAGGTACAAACAAGGCAGTGGCAGGCTGAGAAAAGGGACACACAAGGCCAAAGTTGGATCACTTAAAGCTTTGAAGAGGTTCATGACACTCATCCTAGGTCAGTCAAGAGTTTTAATAGGTAGGCACCTTGCTATATAAACTGGAAATGCACATTATTTGTCAAATTTTTCCAGAATTAAAAAGTCTATATCATGGCACCAAAAAAATGTAATGATCTTAACCAAGGGTCAATCTTATAAGCTAGGTCACTTGGAGCAAACAAATATAGGAAAACAGGTCACATAGATAGGGGTTGAGGTCCGAAATGGCGTGTTCAACATACAGAATCATTTTCAGGTCTTAAGATAGGCAGAAGCAGACAGAGGAATGCATAATGCTAACATAGACATTCAAGACGCACAGTCAAGCAAAGGTTAAAACCACAAAAGCACAGAAACAGCCTATCCTGGCATCATACAAGTCAT
This sequence comes from Lycium ferocissimum, assembly GCF_029784015.1. Taxonomy (NCBI): domain Eukaryota; kingdom Viridiplantae; phylum Streptophyta; class Magnoliopsida; order Solanales; family Solanaceae; genus Lycium; species Lycium ferocissimum. The sequence goes on from NC_081348.1 coordinate 7,565,561, forward strand.
CCCTAAGTCTAGAACATGTGTTCAAGTGTAGTCTCCAGTCCAAATACACAACACACAAGCACATAGCCAAGTTAGGAAAATATAGGCAGTGTTTCAAAGTTTCGGCCAGGTTTTAAAACAATTCAGAAGTTCTCAGAAATGCAGGGTTCATGATTTCTATCCTAGGCCAAAGAACTGATGTTCAGGATAGGGTCAAGTTCAAACACATAGCATATAAGCTTATCTGTAAGATAGTGCAGATAATGCAAGGTCCAAACCATATTTTCAACAATACAAAGGACCTCAAATGGTATAAAAAGGGACATAATACAAGTTCCCAGGTTAATGCCAAGATTCAGGTGTCAAGTCTCAAGTCATGGGACATATGGATAATACACAAGTATTGACAATAGCAAACATAGGCAGAAGACAATCACAGGATCCAAATTTACATCCCAATGTTCAGAACAAACAACTTAGAATTGAACTCCTCTAAAAAAACTCATTTTTTAGTTAAACCTAGATTTCTAGCTGGTTTTAGAGACATAGAAAATTGCAAAATTCAAACAAGTGCTA
>NC_081348.1:7566215-7585906 GCF_029784015.1 Lycium ferocissimum
AAAAAGAGGGGAAAAAAATAAGTTCCCAAGGACGGGTGGGGGGAGTTCAAGGCGGATGATGAGCCCAGCCTTTAAAAGACCCCCCAAAGAATATAAAAAGGGTTTTTTTGAAGATAGAGGGAAAATATCCCGCATCGTCACCCTTAGAAATGTAAAAATAAATGCTAGGAGTACCGAAGTATGCATGCATGAATAACAGTTATATTTTGCGGAAATTTAAACACATAAACAATTTATATCACTTAAACAATTTATATCATATAAACACACAAATAATTGGAACCCTTATGATTAGAACCTTAAATTGTCCCCAGCAGAGTCGTCATCTGTAGCGGTTTTATTTTTTTCGATTCTCATTTGCACTTGTCTCATTTAAAAAGGAAAGTGTCCCGGGGAAATACGGTTGTCAATCGTACCGGAAAAAAGGAAAAAATATACTTCTCTATAATGGTGCTCTAACTAGACTTATTTTTTAGAGTCGCCGCCTAAATTTTAGGAAATTAGAAAAAATCGAGTTTAAAAAGTTTCATCGAAACAATTATGATTATTTAAAAAGAAACCTAATCTACACGCAGTCAGGTATTTGTTATCCTCGAGGAAGGTGTTAGGCACTCCGGTATTAAGGATCCGCTCAATTGCGGTTTACCTACGGGTTCTAATCGTGTTTTCATGTAGATATAAATTGGTGTGATAAAATAGTTATGCTTTATATTTCCGCAAATAGAATTTAGCCTTTCATGCAAAATGCCTCTTTTCAAGAATTAAGAATGGTAAAATTTTGCTCAAAATTGAGCGTTTAGGGTATCAGACTAGAACACTTAAGCTAATACCGGAAGGATCTTAGCCTAAGTAGGACTCTACGTAAGTCCACCCAAAAAAATAGTATTTGGAAAAAACGTTTCGAAGTATAAGAAAATAGTTTAGATATACTATTATAGTCCATCTTTTATTTCTATGCTTTTAGTCAATTTTTTAGCCTAAGTCTAAATATTCATGATTAGTCCTATCAGTGTTGAATATTGTCCAAATAGATCATATGTCATAAGTCCAATGGTTTCATAAATGTTCATTTTTTAGTCCCAAATTCCACAAAAACCGGCAATTTTTAGTCCTTTTAGTCAAATCAGTCCCAACTTGCATTAAAGTCTCAAAATTAGTCTTGATTTTTGTAGTAAACTCATTGGCGACTTTAAAATACGACAATCTCATAAGGGTCCCAATTGACATAATAATTGCGCAAGTAGTAATTTAAAATGCATAATTAAAGGAGATAGAGTATTTGGGCCGACCAAGCCCAAAAAGAAAAAGTTTGCGCAATCCGGTTCATCTTAATTCCAACGTATGCTCCATTTTGCTCCAAGTTGGGTTAACTCGATCTAAATACGTTAATGGGCCCCAACGGGTTTAGGATGGACCAAATAGACACGGGTATGCATGACATTAGTACATATCCAAATTTAAAAGTAAATAATGAAATGTAAAGACATAAAGATTACAAAGCCCCAAAAAAATGAATTACAAATTTATCGGGCTAGGCCCATTAACAATAACTAAACAAGAACGGTTAACAAGATCAAAACTGAGGGATGGGCCCAACAGTTGGCCCAAGCCTCCTTCCTTCCCTTTCCCTTCCATTTTTCTAGGTGTTGAGGCACAATATTCCCCCATACACCATCAGTATACTTATGGGAAATGAAGAGCAAAACCTCTTAAAGGCATGCCCTTCAAAATACAACACAATTCTTAACTAAAAAGAAGACTCCACACATCACATTTGCATCACATGAGCTCACAAAAAAATATATATATATCTAGATGGCAAAACAGACTAACTCCCCAGATTCCCAGGTTCTAACTCAAGACATGGGCTAGTGGACACACAACAAGAGTGAAAATATCAGCAAAACCCCATATTTATGCAATTTTAGGTAAGGTACAAGCAAGGTAGTGGCGGTGATAAAAGGGACATACAAGGCCAAAGTTGACAACTTAAAGCTTTGAAGAGGTTCGTGACACTCATCCTAGGTCACCAAGAGTTTTAATAGGTAGGCACCTTGCTATATAAACCGGAAATGCACATTATTTGTCAAATTTTTCCGTAATTAAAAAGTTCATATCATGGCACCAAAAAAATGTAATGATCTTAACCAAGGGTCAATCTTATAAGCTAGGGTCATGGAGCAAACAAATAGGAAAACGAGGTCACATAGATAGGGGTTGTAGGTCCGAAATGGCGTGTTCAACATACGGAATCATTTTCGGAGTCTTAAGATAGGCGGTACAGAGGAATGCATAATGCTAACATAGACATTCAAGACGCACAGTCAAGCAAAGGTTAAAACCACAAAAGCACAGAAACAGCCTATCCTAAGCTAAAGGCATCATACAAGTCATCCCTAAGTCTAGAACATGTGTTCAAGTGTAGTCTCCAGTCCAAATACACAACACACAAGCACATAGCCAAGTTAGGAAAATATAGGCAGTGTTTCAAAGTTTCGACGTTTTTAAAACAATTAAGTTCTCGAAATGCGGTGGTTCATGATTTCTATCCTAAGCAAAGAATCACGTTTCGGATAGTCAAGTTCAAACACATAGCATATAAGCTTATCTCAGATAATAAGAGATAATGGTCCAACCATATTTTCAACAATACAAAGGACCTCAAATGGTATAAAAAGGGACATAATACAAGTTCCCGAGTTAATGCCAAGATTCGTGTCAAGTCTCAAGTCATGGGACATATGGATAATACACAAGTATCGGCTACCAGCAAACATAGGCAGAAGACAATCACAGGATCCAAATTTACATCCCAATGTTCAGAACAAACAACTTAGAATTGAACTCCTCTAAAAAAACTCATTTTTTAGTTAAACCTAGATTTCTAGCTGGTTTTAGAGACATAGAAAATTGCAAAATTCAAACAAGTGCTAGTATTAATCTAGTTAATCTTATAAACTCCATATAGGTGCTTGCCAGAGATCAACAAGGTGTCCCAAAGTTTGGCTTGAATCGAGCTTAGGCAAAGTAAATAACTCAACTAAGGTTCTATAGGGTGGCGAAGACTACCTTTAGGCTAGAGAAGTGATTAAGGAACTAACAGATTATAAGTAATCTTAAACAAGTGCAAACATATCAAAGCAAAAAGAAAACATTGTGCAAAGGTTTATCCAACAGTAAGGCTTGATGCAGGTTCTCAGAAATACCTAGCTACTCAGATAATGCCAAAAGGCGACATGGCACTCTACTATGGGCAATATGTGGTCCAGATTTTCAAGTTTTCAATGATCAAATAATGTCAAGCAACAAAGAAAGGCAGATTTCGACAGATTCCCGCTGTGTAAAAGATGGTTCATGAGTTCTATCCTAGGTTCAAATTAGACTCCTAGGCATGGTTCCATATTCATTATTGACACCAAAGAGGAACAAATGATAGACATGGTCTCGGATTGTACACAATGACAACAACAAACAGGACATTTAACCCTTCAAGTTGATCTCAAACCTTTTGTATCTAAATTAGTCTAGTGAATGAAATTATAATGAGCCTAAACAGCCTAGGAGACACAAGAACAAGACATAGTAAGCACATTGATTTAGACAGAAAACAACAAAACAACCTATCTAAGTCAAAAACACATATTCACAGAGTCAAAACAAACTAAGAAATAAGTCAATCCCCTACATTCTTCCTTATATCCCTTTTTTAGTGTCAAACAACAGGTTAATAAAACATGTTTAAGAATTAGTGTCTAAATCCTCCTTTTAAACATCAGTTCTTAAATAAACAATAAGAACCAAGCATCCATCTAATTAGTTTTATCATAAACATACCAAACTATCAAGAATCAAATGACACAGGCCACATGCAAGCATTTCAAAGCATTCTTTAGACGAAACTACCCTTTTCAAGTTTCAGAAACCTAAACTAATACTTAAATGACAAAGAAATTGACATAAACTAGATTAAGACCTCAAATCACCATCACATAACTTCAAAACTGGAAATAAATGATCAAACTTATGAGGAAGGCCTCTATATAGTGAAATGTCACTCAAAGATAACAAAATATCTAACCTAAGTGGTGAAATGTCACCCAACTAATAAGGAATCATTCCATACATATACAAAACAAACTCAACACCGCATGTAAATAATCCGGATTCAATCAACGTTTAAAAATCATAACTTAAAAAAGCTGAACAAGATTGAAAATGATCAAGTACAATATTTTCCTTTTGTAGAAGTAACCCTAAAGGTCAAAAGCGAGATCGGATCAAGCTTAAATAAAAACACCAACAAAGACCTTAAAACAACTTCTTTTTGCAATTTTTTAGTGAAGTAGTTGTATTCTTTAGAATGATATATGCTTTATAAGATAGTATAGTAATCTTATTTCTATCTATTAGTGTAGTATATAGTAAATGAATATTGTAGCTTAGTGTAGTAGTAATTGTAGGATTTTTAAACTTAAAGTTTTGTTTAGCAAAATGAAAAAAAATTCGGATTCCTCAAATGGCCACAAGACCTACCATTTATAGCATTAAGAGTAAGGTTTAGGGACAAAAGAAGTAAAAAATCAATCCAACAGATTTTCCCCCTTAAATTTAAACCAATTCAAAAAATTATTCGAAAATCAACAAAAGATAAGGGAATTTCTCAACAAAATTGTACAACTAGTACCATAGCCAATCAGAATTTGTACACCTCACATAATACAAACAAAAATCCAGCAAATTGTACAAAATAAATTCAAATAAAAATCCCGTCAAACTAGGAATTAATAGAATAGTATGCCTGGTCATCAAATAGGACAAATATCAACAAATTTTAACGGTAAAATCGCACAAGGACAGGATAGAAACCCCTAAACCGTACCCAAATTAGGAAGTTCCCATTTGGTGTTTGCCTCACGGATAGAGTGCACAAGATGGCTAAGGACTCGAGGTCCCGCCCATGGCAACTCTATCCATGACAAAACTCGGTGCAACTTTCATAGAAATGAATCAATTGATCACATAAAAGTAAAATTCGAAAAGAAAAATAAATATATAAATCACGAGTTCTCGCGTTTAGAACCCAAACCCCTCAAAATACGGTGAGAATAGGTCGGGTGAAATGCGCCTCCAATTGGCCGCGAGTTTTGAGGAACCCTAATCGCCGCGATCGCCTCCGGGGAAAAGACGAGGTGTCGGGTGTAAAATGAAAAAATCTTTTTAGGGCACCCTTTGCCAAATAAACAAACAACCCCGAGTTTCGAGAGAAAAGTTTAAAGACCCCCATTTTTAAATACAAACCTTTTAAAACCTTATACCCCCTTTGAAATAAATACATAATTTGGCAAAAAGATGTACTCGTCTAAAACCCTTTCGGAAATTTATTTTTTACGAAAACAAAATTTGTAATATGCCATTTTAAAATACGAGCTTTAATATGAGCCCAATATTGAAATAGTTCAGGGTGATATTTAAGAATGTGAAAAATGCGATAAAAAATAAGTCGTAATTCATACGTCGTCTTGATTAACAATTTTCCCGAGCTAGACGGAGCGGGATACGTATTTTCTTTTTGGATTATATTTGTGAAAGTAAATAACTCGTAATTTCTTGTAATAGCTGATTTTTAGGAAAATAATAATTAAACGTCAATCCTTGCAATTTTCTCGGGATTGTTAAATTTTTTAAGGGCATCCTTACTCTATCTTGAACTCGAAAAAGTTGAAAATTAAAATACGTATTTTATGAGGTGAAAATTAGGTGTCAAGAATCGGCACTATAATCCGTTTATTTTTTTCTTTAGTTTGCTCGATCCACTAACTTTATACCATCCACTCAAGATCTCAAGTAAATCATTAGACAGAGATATAAGTCTAGAATATGTAAGGGCACGTACCTTTGTCCATTAAGAATCGATTGAAGGAAGTCATGATCTTCCTAGTCTTGTTACTTTCTTTATGGTACGTCTCTTAATGGGACAGAGAGGGAAATAATTGGTAATAGATTTAAGGACCACAATCAATATATAATCGTGAGGCACTTACTTGAATAGCTTTTTCGAAGAGCGCAGGCTAAACTTCAAAGAAACGAACCTTTCAGAAGAAATCTTCAGTTATAAACCCATCAATTATAACTGAAAAATTAATTAGGTTTTTACGCATATAAAATCCATACTTATAACAAGATTTATATATAGCCCATAAAAATTACACTTTATTAGATCAGAAAAATAGGCATCTTTAATTGATAGCATATCTATGTAGAATTTTATTAAATATGTGAGTTCACTAAATAGAGAATTTCTAACAGTTGAGAAGATTATTTTGCATAGACAAAACATGCTTAATGTTCAAAATAAATAATTCTTAGCTAATATAGGTTACTTTGGCAACATATTAGACTAATCTATTCCATTTGAAACAAGAAGCACACATAGTATAATTCCATTCCCAGTACAAATAAGTATTTCTTTTATGCGCAGCAGAAAAATAACCAAAAAAAAATGTCAAGCAACTATAATGGTTCATAATTCTTATTCCTCAAAATAACTGTATGAGGAACTCCACTGATCCATGAGTCCTTAAAAATTATAAAGACACATATATATATGCATAATTAACAATCGATATAAATAAAGTAAACACACTTTATAGGGGTAACATCATACATACTTCCAACATCAGCTTTGGGCTGAAGTTTGTAAACGCCGCAATTCTTATTTAACTATAGAAGCAAACAATATAAATACAAGAACAGATTGAAGACATTACAGACTTTGAACTGGCAAAAAATTAGTTTTAATGTTTAAATGTGTTATTCTACCCCAATCAATTCCCTCATATTACCGTACATTTGGGCGACCGGCTACCTAATGATTGATTGCATATTAATACCATACCTTTATAAGGTTGGCACATTTTGACTAGCAAATTTAAGATGCTTTTGGCCACTGTCAAATTTGTAGATATGTAACATTTGTTATTAATGATATTGTTTAACGTCATACTCTATTTGAAATTTTAAAAAGCTAATATTAATTTTAGGATGCGTTAGCAATCCAAAAATCTTAGATTTAAAACTTTTTTTTTTTTGATGACATTAGTTCTTTAACGGAAAAGGGCCGAAAACTATTAAATTTGGTGCAAAAATACCCTTCATCCAACTTTGGGGCCTAAAATACCCCGGACGTTAACCTTTGGGGCCTAAAGCCCTTCGTTAACCTTTGACCTAAAATACCCTTATTTTTAACGGACTCATTTCAAGACCAATTAACAATTTTATTTATCACGTGGCGACTTCTCATTGGTTAATAAAATAATTAGCTAAACTAATTAATCCCCCATTTAACTTGATCCAACTAATAAGCCCCTACCTCCAATTAAACTTCTTTATCACATATCAAAAGAAATTTAAACCCATTCAACTAATAAGCTCCGATTTAACGGTGCAAACATTTGGTGGTGATTCAACCAATACGGAAAACACTGAAAGAAACAGTGTGTTTCTGCTTATGGTTTGTTTCTTACGGAGTTTCATGGTCGTAATTTGGTTCGAAAATGACGTATTTAATTTCCTTTAACAAGAAATCTCCTGTAGTCAAATTCTAGTAAGTCTTCAAGTGTTTCAACGTAAAGGTTTATCAATTTAACTGATCCTTTTTATGTTGAGTTATTTATTGGTGAATCATGAATGTATGAAGCAACATATATATAGCAATGCAAAAAAGAAAATAGAAAAGAATATTACTTTTACAGGGTGGTGTTTGACTAATTCTACTTTGAATGTTTGAATTAAAATAAAATAGAAAGCAGAGGTATTTACGTTTCATGGTTCGTTTTCAAATTTTCATGTATTGGTTGAATCACCATCCAAATGTCGGCACCGTTCGAGGGTCGGGCTTATTAGTTGAATGGGTTTGAGGGTTTCTTTTGATATGGATAAAACGGGATTTAATTGGGCGGGTAGGGCTTATTAGTTGGATTGGGTCAAATGGGAGATTAATTAGTTTAAGTTAATTATTTTATTAACCAATGAAAAGCTGTCACATAATAAATGAAATTGTTAATTGGGTCTTGAAATGGGTCCGTTAAAAATAAGGGTATTTTAGGCCCCAAAGGTTAACGCCGCAGATTTTTGGACCTCAAAGGTTAACGTCGTGGGTATTTTTTATACCCCAATTGGATGGAGGGTATTTTACACCAAATCTAATAGTTCAAGGATATTTTAGGCCCTTTTCCGGTTCTATAATTGAATGTCATTCCAAATGAAATTCATCACAACCTAATACCTTATGATTTTGGAATCCACTGGGAATTCCTAAACCTTATATTTAATGAAAAATTCCTTGACATTGACACATCAAGTTTTTTAATTTCATATTCCATATGAAATTCTCTAAACTCAATACTTTATGAGTTTAGGATGCTTTGGCTACTCCTAAAACCTTAGTAAATTTAGAAAATTTTCATGACATTTTCCTCCAATTTATCTTGGTTAAGTCTGGAAATTAATCTCAACTATAAATAGAGATTAATGATTGAAACCAAAATAATACTTAAGGAAACTGCATAAACATAAACAAATATTCAAAAGAAAACTGAATATGCATATAGGAGGAACATTGGAATTATCGCATATTGTAGGAATTTAATTACAAACACTGAAATCAAACTCATGCAAATCGGGTTGCACAATACATTAAGCATGAGACTTTACCTCCGTAATGGTCTAAGCAAACACTCTGAATGGCCCAAAATTTCACTATGACTAAATCTTAAGCAGACGCACATATAAACAAAACCAACAAAAAAGCATTAAAAATTAATTAATGTGTTTGACAGACCCAAATAAGTAGAATTGGAAAACCTAAATCCCTTTCTTGCTAGCGGTGGCATCAACCGGCAACTGGTGTCGTAATCAGCATTCGATTTTTTTTTTTTTTTCCTTTCTAATTCAACCTTTTCTTTTGAAAAATGATACTCAAAAAAAAATGCCGCTTTTTCGATGAAATAACAAAAAAAAAAGAAAAAAAAAAGTGAGTTTTCCGACTTTCACATTCTTTTCCCATTCCATGTAAGCAATCTTCATCATTCATTTTGATAGTATTATAATTACAAGGATTGCAAGAAGGAATTCAAGAACACGGAAGAAGATTGTTTTCATAAACAAGCGTGAAAGTTTCTTTGAGAATACCAAAACAGTGCTTGAAAATTTGATCCACAAATTAATAAAAACATAAACTGCAATAGTTATCATGGATCATAAATTCCTTTATATCACGTCTAATGATCTAACTAGACCGTGCTCTGATACCACCTGTTGGAAAACTATAATTAACGACACAGGATCGCAAGTAAATCAATAGACGATGATGAAGAACAGTAAGGATACTTACCTTGATCCATTGTAAGAATCGATTGAAGGAAGTCATGATCTTCTAAGTCTTGTTACTTTCTTTATAACACTTCTCTTAATGGGGCAGAGAGGAAAAAAATCAGTAACAGACTTAGAGACCACAACCAATATATAATAGTGAGCCACCTCTTCGAAAAAGACATAACTCTTCAAATGTAACCTTTCAGAAGAGGTGTAACTCCTCAGTTATGAACTCATCAATTACAATTGAAAAGTTAATTAGGTTTCTATGCGTATAAAATTAATACCTTATAAAATAAGATTTATATAGCCCATAAAAATAACACTTTAATAGATCAGAAAAATGGGCATCTTTAATTGATAGCATATCTATGTACAATTATATTTAATATGTGAGTCCACTAAATAGAGAATTTCTAACAATTTATTGAAGTGCTATATAACTCAATCTTCATCTTAACAATCATTCTCAAATCAAACGATACACCTAGACATTTCTACAGAGACTAAGTTTAGCATGAAAATTCAATTTTCAAAATTGAATTTTATTTTGAGTAGGTGTTGTTGGAATAAATGAAGTATGTCTCTTTGAGTTAATTTCGAACATAACACACTATTTGGTGCTTGGAAAGTGAAGAAGATGAACTAAAACTTCAGTGAAAGTCATTAAAATTTGCTTAAGCTTGATTTTGAAAATTCGGGTTTCCAAAATTGAATTTTGTTTTTGAGTGGGTGTTGCTAAAAGAGACTGGGTACATGCTAAGAAGTTTGAGTCTTAATTTTGGAATGATTTGGTGGAGTGGTTTGAATTGAAATTTGAGCTACTCGAAGGAAGAAGATGAAGTTTCTGCACTTATAATTGTGCATCTTCCGCGTATCATTTGTGTATTCCATATGTATCTCCTGTATGTTTGCGTATATTCATGATGCTGGTGTGAGATATATGTGGGATACATGTGTGGTAGAGAAAATTTTCAACTCTATTTCAACTACGAAGTTTGACTCCAAACTAGTTCAATTCACCCAACCTTCCTAAATTTTGTGTATGCCTCGTCTATGTGTTTTCAACGAATCCAACCATACCTATTGAGAAAATTCTTTTTTTTTTCCCTAGATTTTTTCGAATGTTATATATCATTTGTAATTTTTTATTGGCCGTAAATGTAAATGGTCTTCTATGATCAAATGGCTGTAAACTTCATATATTTTGGTACATTGCCGTAAATCTCTCTTCTCTAGGACTGTGTAACAAGGCATATTTGTTGTTTGATCAGATCAGGGGCAATTTGCAGGATTGCCCTTCGCTGGGGGTGGTCTTTAATTTTTGTCCCTCAAATAAGTGGTCTTTAATTTTTGCTCTTAGCAAAAAAGCCCTTCGTTTCGGGTTCGAACCTTCGCTCAGTCAAAAATTTAAAAAAAATTCACAAGGCATAAGTTGGAATTAGCAGGGCATAAATTGGACCCCAACTTAAGGCATAAGTATGGTTTCAAACTCTGCCTTAGGGCAAAAAAAAAAAAAAATTGCTGGAATTTTGCTAACCTCTTCCTTAAGGCCTAAATTTGAGTAAAAGTTTGCCTTAAGGCAAACTCCAACTTATGCCTTGCGAATCCCAACTTCTGCCCTTCGAATCCCAACCTCTGCCTTGCGATTTTTTTTTTTTTTTTTTTTACCGACCCGAGTTCGAACCGTGATCTCTCAGATATTAAAGGGAAGGACAAATATTAAAGACCACCAATTTGAGGGCCAAAAATTAAAGACCACCCAAAAGAAGGACAATCCGCACAAAAAAAATGATCAGATCATGCCATGTTGTGACATGGGCCGTTGAAGAGGCCCGTTAACTGATAAATCTAGTATTTGCCTTTGTATGTTTCAACTTCTTGCTTACACAATAGAGAGTGCTGCTCTGAATTGTGATTATCTGTTCCCATTTTTTTGGTATTATTTTACTTTTAATTTATGAAAAAGAATAACATTTTTCTATATCTAAAAATGAGTTAACTTTAATCTTTTCTATGTACGGTGTCTGAATGGCTAAGGTTTAGGTCTTTTCATTTCTCAAAATGAATTAAGTTATGGACTAACTGTCTTGCATTAGTCATTTTCGTGACTAAGTAGTTATAGGTTGTAGAAGAAAAAACTACTTATTTCTAAACCACAGATGTTTTCTTTTTCTATCAGGATGACAGTATAGATTAAGTAGGTCTATTTTAGGCAATAATGACGATGTTCTATTATGCGCCTTGGACTTTCTCCTTGTGAAATGCATATTTTGGAGCAATTAAAATTACCATGACTGTAAATACTTAACCGCATTGGGTAACACCAAATCAGTGCAATTTATTATAGTTAAGTGACTTGATGAAGTGCAATATAATTAACCGTGGTTAAGAGACAGTTATATATGTCCAAACACATATTGTCCATTTATTAATTTTGTTATATCCCGTATTTTTGTACATTGAAATATTTTTAAGCTAATCGAGATAAGTTTAAGGACAAGATTATTTTGGGATATGAGATAGAGACTTTTAATCCACGATTTTAATTAAATGCATCTAATTGCTTATAAATTTTAATTGGTATAGAAATATTAGTGGAGATTAGATTAATTAACCATGATTAGATTATAAAGTGGGATTAGTGATTAATTAATATTTAATCAAGTCATTAGTGCCTAAAATGGACCTCACTATAGCATGGCCAAATGATTGGTCCATGCCACAATGTGGTACATGTGTCCACTTCATAGGCAGCCATATAACCTCAATCACGACTAAGATTAGTCATCCACTTCAGAATTTATCTTCAACAATTGTGAATTAGAGAGAGAAGCTCTCCATCTTCACTAGTGAGCTAGAGAGAGAACCACACAACCATGGCCGTTGCCATCGTTCACACAAATTTTTTTTTCAACACCATTAAATCACTAATTTCACCTTGATTTGGAGAGAAGATCACAATAGCCATGGCTGCCAAGCTCACGGCCATGGCTGCCCTTGAGCAAGATCATGATTTTAATAGCAAATTAAGAATTCTAAGGTGTTCTAAGTAATGGAGGGAGCAGCAAGATTAAAAGTTAAAGTTGAAGAAGATGAAGTGGGCAGATGGTGCAAGTTATTGTAGGGCTGTCCTAATTAAATTGAGGTAAGATTTCTTCTCTTGTAATGTAATTGGAGTTAATGATGTTGTAATGGAGAGATTAGTTTGTATTAAGTGGAATTGGAAGTAAGAAAATTGCATAATTAGTGTTGGTGTTGAAATGGATTGCATTGAAGTTGTTTAAATTAGAATTGGTTTGATTGTTATTGTTGTTATTATTGTTATGGATTATGTGTTAAAAAGTGAAGGAATTGTATTTGTTAGTGTTAAGATTCATTGGGCCATGTCGTTTCTAAGCTAAAAATGGTGGATTAATTTCGATTAATGTTGTCGTTATTGTGGTCGTTGACTATATGATGAAAGTGAAGGAATTTGATATTGAGTTATATTGTATTGTATTGAGAACGATCTGGTTCGGGTTGTGTTGTTGTTCTTGTTAACTTGGAGGACTAAGTGTAGTTAAGACTTTGTATTGTGTTGTTGTAATTGTTGGGCTGTTATAAGGTCGTTTAGATGAAGTGTTATGGCTATAGATTATTAAGAATAACTAGGATATGTCGTAATCGTATGTTGACTATTATCGAATATTGTGATGTGTGGGCTGATTAGAATGTTATGCGGGCTGTTCGGAGTATCCTTGAATCTTGTCTTGGCTAGTCTTGATATAGTACTTAAACGTATGGTTGTTGATGTTGACTTGGTTGTTATGTAGTTGGTTTGAATATAAGGGAAATGCCGCCTAATTTTCTAGAAATAAGCTACTAATGTTGGAATACGTTTTGAACCTTCCCGTAGCTTAACCATAGTTCTTAACGTCTTAATATATAGGTTGAGACACTTCGGGCGAGATATACGTATTGTGTCACGGATAAGCGTTAAAGGTATGTAAAGCTACCCTTTCTTTCTTTTGGCATGATTTATATGAAACGAACAATGACGAATGTATAAGCTCCTATTCTTATAGACACCAGGATGGCTAATGTCCTTGACTTCCATAAGCTATTTCATGTTATCTTGATACGTGTCTATGATTCCGGAGGTTCTATTTGATATAATCTATCGTGACATTCAAAGAACACTTGACATGACTGTCGTCTTTGATAATCGAGTGTTAGTTCATTCTACATATTCCATTGAGTCTCAGATGATGATTTAATTTGCATATGGTTGCTCACTACTCTGCTCGTGCATGTTGTCATTGCATCTTTCACCGAGTCCCGGGCCGGGTATGTTCTCGTGCACGGTTTATTCGCATTGTTCACCGAGTCCCTCACTAGAGGGCCGGGTACGGTATATATACATATGATGATATGATGACATGATGATGTGATGATGGCACCGAGTCCCATGATGGGCCGGGCATGGTATACATGTATACGACTTATTCACCGAGTCCATAATGGGCCGGATATGATATATGATATAGCTATACATGATTTATTTCATAAGGCACATGTACAGTGATTTCTTGATTATCATACTTGTCTCCTGGAATCTCTATTTCAGTTATGATCTTCCTTATTGTAATTCATGCTTTATATGCTCACATTATTATCTCGCTCGACCCCCTTTCTTCTGGCCGCATTTCATGCCCGCAGGTACAGATACTCGATTTGGTGATTTTCCAGCTTAAGATTTCTACTCGACCTTGGAGTGCTTCGTTGTTCCGGAGCCTAAACTTTTGGTACAGATCTTTTGATGTATGTATATGTTTATCCGGTACGGCGGCCCGTCCGTCATATTTCACTATTGATATTCTTAGAGGTCCGTAGACATATGTGTGGGTTGTATATAGACGTTGTTTCCCACCGTGTCAATATGACTTATTTTGGGATGTTCCCGTACGTAGTGCGGCCTTGTTGGCTTGCGTATATATTTTGGGATGTTGTATGTAGTGGCGGCCTTGTCGGCTTGCGTATATATATTTGGGACGTTCCCATACGCTATGGCGCCTTGTCAGCTCGTGTACTATGTTATCTTTTGATTGGTTGTAACTCCTCAGGAGACAACCTACATATATAAATGTGACGTTCTGAGATAACGTCTTGCCTTTGCAAGCTTCCATATTGTGTTTAATTTCGGGTTAACTATATCTAACAGATATGTATACGAGTGTCCAAAAGAGACTAGTCACGGATTTCACGGGCCGTTGGGTCGCGACAAATTTGATATAAACGCTTTGCATTTAATAAGTTTTTACCGGTGACCATATATCTACTACTAGCATACTTAAGTTGTTTACTTCTGTATTGCTTGTCTGACATGACAAATGACTGGCATACACCATGTATTTGTTTTTCTTGTTCATTGGTACAGTGATAATACAACTGAGTGTTAAAAGTACAC
This sequence comes from Lycium ferocissimum, assembly GCF_029784015.1. Lineage (NCBI taxonomy): Eukaryota > Viridiplantae > Streptophyta > Magnoliopsida > Solanales > Solanaceae > Lycium > Lycium ferocissimum. The sequence goes on from NC_081348.1 coordinate 7,581,037, forward strand.
AAATATTCTTGAGGTAGTATTTAATATAGCAATCCTACTATTTCTCATCCATTGATATTGAAGCTCTGCGTTTACTGCACAGGCGAAGATGCTGCACTTTCTCACCGTTCGTCCGAATTAAGTATTTTCGAGGCGGCATATAAACTTTATATGTGAAAATTTATTAAAATTTCAACAATTATTAAATATGTACCCATAGTGTTATATTTATAATAAATTTAATGCTAAAAATTTTACAGACCGAGTCCATTAAATTTACGTCCTCGATCCACCTATCTTACTGCCCATTTTTCTATGAGTATCCTGACACAAATATCTTTCTTGCCAATATTTGGTTGTCCTTTCTAGCTTTTCACTCTGTTGTCTTTTGCCCTTTCAGGTTAGATATTTGGGATGATGGTGGTATTCATTGTCAGATAAAACTGACCTTTTAAGAACAAAAGATTCCTTCAATGTTAATTTCGTATCAAGGTTAAAGATCATTTCCCTAAGGCAAAGGATCAAATATACTCCTCTACTTTACTTTATTAGTTAAATATACCCTCCGTTAGTTAAAGCATCTAAATATACCCTTCTGTTAACTAAAGTTGTTAAATATACCCCTACATGGATGGAAATGCCCAAATCAGATGAAATTAACCATTTAGCTTAAAAAAATCATGTCCCATAATTTTAACCCGACCCGACCCACAAATCATGCCCGAGATTGGCAGCTTATTTCGGCTTTATTCTTTAAACCTTTCTAAAAACATCGTTAATAATCAACTTTCTAATTGGGTGAGAATCTTATATGTGAATTCTTTTTGGGTGAAGCTATAGCATTGGTGACGCATATTAAAGCTACAATGAAGAACAATGAAAAATGACCTTCGGCTCTTGCAATTAGACATAAAAAGTCAATTGAATATGACTACATTTTTTTATATTGTACATAAGTTGATAATTTTTTTTTCTTCTGAAAAGATGCATTGTGCATGGGAACTAGGAAATACTATTGTAAAGGAATTTTATGTCAATTTTAAGTTAATTAAATGAATGACATAAAAAATTGACAATAGTTCGAGCGTTTATTATAACTTAATTAATCAATGATTAAAAATTGTTGAGTTACTGTTTTATTTAAACTGATGGGTCTATATTATTATAGTTCCAAGGAATTTGATATATTGCAAAATCTTTAAACTACTGTTCTTGAAAAATTCTTTGAAGCATCAATGTTTAGTTAGTCCATAAATTTTTTAGAAAGATTTAAAGAATAAAGCCGAGATAAGCTACCAATTTCGGGCATGGTTTGTGGATCGGGTCGGGTTAAAATTATGGGGCATGATTTTTTTTAAGTTAAATGGTTAATTTCATCTGATTTGGCATTTCCATCCATGTAGGGGTATATTTAACAATTTTAACAGAGGATATATTTAGATACTTACTTAACGAAAATGATATTTAACTAATAAAAAGAAAGTAGAGTATGATATTTGACCCTTTGCCCTTTCCCTAATTAATATATAACTCAAATAAGTCTAGGAATATTTCACTTTCACGAGCTTACTTGATAGTATGAATAATGTACTCCTTCGGCTTTCCAAATGGTTATGAAGTTCTTGATGAAAATCCTTTCATCTTTGAGTTGTGAGACGCCAGTATTATTGGATTGCAAAAATTGATGAAGACATTGTGTAAGAAGCAAAAGGATTTGGACCAATGGCGTAATCATGAAACTTAACGCGTGGATTGGGAAAAAAAAAAAAAGAGACAAGAATATGTCACACTAAAAATTTGGATTTATGACCTAAAAATAATTTTTGAACAACATATTTTCCTTAAGTTAAAGGAATCCAGTAATTTATATACCTATAAAAATCTTATTTTTACTTTACCGGCAAAATATAATTTTCAGTTAATGGTAAAAAAACATACTTAGGTGCCGTTTGGCCATAAAAATTATTCACTTTTTTCCGATTTTTTTTTTCACTTTTTCCCTAATTAATTATTGGGCTACTTAAAATTCAATACAACTTCAGAATACCAAAAACTGAAAAAACTTATTTTTCATAAAAATTTCACTTTTTTACGACTACATTTCACCAAAAACTACAATTTCAAAAACTATGGCCAAACACAACTCCAACTCCAACTCCAAAATTCCAAAAAAAAAGTGATTTTTTTTTTTTGGTATTTATGGCCAAACGGCACCTTAAACTATAACTTTTTCACGATTTTTATACCTCAACTATCCATTGTTCCTTTACCTATTTATTGCTAGTTTAAGTAGGTAAAGAGAATAATGAATAATTGCTTTAGGTAGCTAAAGAGAATAATGAATAGTTGACCAATTCTGCATCGAGGTGTGTTTTAATACAAAGGGAGTGATATTTTAGTTAAGTAAAATTAACAATGGATAATTGAGGTATGAAATTCGCGAAAAAATAGTTTAGGTGTGTGTTTGACCATTAATTTTATAATTTTTTTGACGGAAAAGGGCCAGATATACCCCTGTACTATAAGAAAAGGTTTAAATATACCCCTCATTATACTTTGGGTCCATATATAACCCTACCGTTATACTTCATTTGCCTAACATATACCCTCCTCCTGCTAAGTTTTGTCCAAGCGTGGATCTAATCCTATTGCGGCGACCGCTATTTAACAGATGGATGCCACTGCAGACGCCATAACACTCAACGCCGCTAACCCATTTTACCCCTCCCCTTTATTTGTTCTTCCACCGCTAAAACTTCTTTCCCCTCTACCACCATTACCGCCACCATGACCCCGCCCCTACAGGTCATTGGAAAAGTTCAACTCTCATGTCATTTCAACAATTTGGTTCGTCGCCGTCTTTTACCTTTTTGGAATCTTGGTGCTTTGCATTTTGTGATGTGAAATGGCAGAACGAACTTAACAGTACTGTTTTTTTTTCGTCTAGAACAAAAATCAATTTCATTCATAACCACACCTGGTTGGGTCCAATGGTTTCCTAAGATTGATCTATATCATCATCTGATAAGTTTGTTTCCTATTAATGAGTTTCTGAGTTACATTATTTTAATTTGATTCCAACATTTCATTTTAGAGATAAAGGCGGAAAATGGGGTCAGTGATTCATTCTGCAGATCATTGACTCTTGCGATTTGAAAGCATCCTAATAAAAAGAACATCTTATTGGGTAACCCTTTTTTACTATGGTGTTTGTCGGACAATATTGTTTGTCATTTGCATTTTATTTTTTGCAGAAATCTTGTGCCCAACTGTTCGTTCATTTTATAGCATATGTTAGATTTCTGCTTTTGTCAAGTCTTTTTGGCGGCGGTAATGGTGGTGGAGGGAAAAGGAAAAGGGTGGAAGAACAAATAGTGGAGTCCGCGACTTTTAGAAGACAAAAAAAAAGTTTGAATTCAAACTAAAGACAAAAAAAAAAAAAAATTACCAGTTTTCACGCACTAAATTAGGTGCGTGAAAGGACCAAACTACAAAATGCAACTTGTTTTCACGCACGACTTCGTGCGAAGAGATACTTTTTTTTTTTTTTTTTTTTGTGTCACCTTTCAAATCACGTTTTTTCCATACTTGGGCAAAGATTAGTCATGTTTCAAAACCCCAAAATATCAATATTTTATATAAAACTTAATATCTTTTTTACGTACAATAATGCTCGGCCATTACATCAAGTCCACCTAAACGCTTGGATCATCGTTTAGGGGTTCTAAAGTGCCCCTAAGTAAGTTTTGAAACTTGTCATATTTATAGGTTTTTGATTTAAGCATTTTTTATTATATTTGAATGTACAAATATAAATATTTGATTTAATAATAATTCATCCAATACGAGAGGTTTATACTAATTAAAAAATAATTCATTCCATTTAATTACAATACTAATTCAAAGCAATATAATAATAAATTACAGTTATACAATCTTCAAGTTCTAATCCGCTCTATTACTTCGAAACGTGCTTGTACTACCACGGCCTTGTTGCCCACACGAACGCTTGTCATGGCCATGGCTGTTTACATGTAGAAAGCACTTGCGAGAGTCTTTTTCACTAACATCCATTTGATTGGGTCTACCACTCCGTGAGTTAATGCCCAATTTCTAATGTAATCTTTGTTAGCAACTATCGAAAATGGCTCGTTTGGCCATTGCTTCATTACCTTTCGGTGGAATTGGCCTTAATATGTTTATACCGTGGACCTTGTATTCCCGCCACATAATTTGTTACCATTTTTCTCATTCTCTCGAAGCATCTCTGATAGCATGAGAACACCTGTGGGTACGTTTGCCCCTTACCACAAGTGCATGTTCTTGTTGCCTCATAAACGGTATGCACGTTCAACCCTTTACCGTTGTAATAACCCATCCTAACTTCATACACATGTTGAATCGGGTCATACTCGTCATTCGATGACGTCACATTTTTTCTCATAATGCTTCATATTTTTAAGGGCTTTGGCATCCATGTCCCACCGCTTTGCTATCGCCTGCCTGGCTTGGTTCTAACCACAAATCGTAAATTGCCCACAAATGGCTGCCAGTCATTTTACCATCATGGGTGACAGTAGTCCTCGAGTGTATTTCAGTGTCATCGAAAGACTTCAGCTGCTTGTTTGTATAGCATCCATATTTTGTTCTCCATCACATTTAAGCGGGGCCCATTTTTCAACTTCGAGCTTCATCAACCAAACGTATGTGGGTTCACCATCGCCCGATCGTATCCATTTTTGTAGCCCATTTTCGTTGTTGACGCTCTCCCATCGTTAGCCCCCACATCAATTTGTTTTGAGGCTTTTGAAATTTTATTCAATTTGTCGTTTCCTTAAACAATAGCGAGGTAAACAAAAATCACCCCAAAATTTTATCCAAGTAATATGCC
>NC_081348.1:7586006-7606228 GCF_029784015.1 Lycium ferocissimum
GAAATTAGGAATGTTTCTTTTTCTTGGTGTCAAGGGTTTTTCTTTTCATATGGAACCCTAGGAGCATCCCTTGAGAGTCTTTTGTTGAAAAGGGAGAGAAAAATAGACTAAGTAACAAAAATCGAGCTACCGCCCCGCGTGGAGCGCTGGGGCGGTCGCTACGCCGCTATAACGGTCCACTGACCACTCAAAATGTGTCCATAAGAACTAAAGTCCTCATAAGTGTTATCATGAGTAGGTAGTACTTGAGGGACTTCTTCAGGTATCTTTTCTATATATATTTCAAGAACATAAATGGCGACTAAATCCTTATATTCTTCAGGCACCCTCAAATACTCCCTCAAAGAGTCATCATCATTGATATTCCACACACCATAAAGCACCAAGCCTTGTGAAATTTGTGTGGATATACGCATTCTGTATAATCCATACTCTGTGGGATCAATGTTCATTTTTTTGTGTAGGTAAGTGACTAATGTTTCGTAATTTAAGGTTGTTGGAAACTTTACATGGGCTTTTGGTTTGATACTATAATGAACGGTATTATTGTCATCAAGTATATCTCCATCCCAGAATAGAGAAACCTTAACGGTTGAAGATGGAGAAGACATTTTTTCTCTAAAATTTGATTTTTTTCAAGAACTTAAAAGACTTAAAGATATGAAATGGATGAGTTTTTCCCTCATCCAACATTCATATTAAATAGGCAAAATATGAGCGAAAAAGTGAACATTTAAAAAACGTGGGAACCCTATTGCGCATGAAAATACTGCGCAATACTTTTGCGCATGAAAATTTTGCGAAATAGGATAAAATTTCTGAAATAATGCAACATTGTGTTGACACATCAAGCATAGTGTGTCATAAAAAGCGGTCAAATAATGCAGCATGGTGTTGTTACATCAAACATATGGTGTCATAAAAAGCAGATAAGCATTGGATGTCCTCTATGGCTCATATATTGCGCATTTAAATGTTGAGTTAGTGTCATAAAAAGTGGACAAATAATGGAGCATTATGTTGTCACATCAAGCATAGTGTGTCATAAAAAGCGGACAAGCATAGTGTGTCATCTATGGATCATATATTGCGCGTTTAAATGTTGTGCAATACAAGTTAGTGTCATAAAAAGCGGACAAATAATGGAGCATTGTGTTGTCACATCAAGCATAGTGTCATCTATGGCTCATATATTGCGCATTTAAATGTTGCGCAATACAAGTTAGTTTCATAAAAAGCGGACAAATAATGGAGCATTGTCTTGTCACATCAAGCATAGTGTGTCATAAAAAGCGGACAAGCATAGTGTCATCTATGGCTCATATATTGTGCATTTAAATGTTGTGCAATACAAGTTAGTATCATAAAAAGCGGTCAAATAGTGGAGCATTGTGTTGTCACATCAAGCATAGTGTGTCATAAAAAGTGGACAAGCATATCATCTATGGCTCATACATTGTGCATTTAAATGTTGCGCAATACAAGTTAGTGTCATAAAAAGCAATCAAATAATGGAGCATTGTGTTGTCACATCAAGCATAGTGTGTCATAAAAAGCGGTCAAGCATTGTGTGTCATCTATGGCTCATATATTGCGCATTTAAATGTTGCGCAATACAAGTTAGTGTCATAAAAAGCGGTTAAATAATGCAGCATGGTGTTGTCAAATCAAGCATGTCATTCTAAAAACTCATATTTTGCGCATTTAAATGTTGAGCAATATAAGTTGGTGTTGTCAAATCAAGGAATAGTATATAACATGATTGAAGAACAACTAGCATTCACATTAAAAAACGAGTTATCATGTCATTCTATACCCAATTTGCTGATATTGGCTCTGTTACATGTTTTATCCCACAAGACATATTCGAAGCAATGGGTAGGACATGGGAACTAGATGATGATTTTAAATACTCAAATAACCCGAACAATAGATTCAATCGACAGTACAATAACACAATGAGCGAGGAGTGGGATTGGCGCGTCAGGGAGGCTGCAGCACTTGAAAAAAAAAACGCCCAAAAAAACGTGCTATGTCAATGCCTCGTGACACTCCACAAGAGTTGAATTTTGGTCTTAACCATTTTTGCGAAGAGAACAATCAGATGAAAATACATTGCCTAAGGGTAGAATATGGTCAACATGGTTACGTAAGATTCAGATTCAAGTGGGATTCAGACTGTGAGATGTCCGATGAAGATTAATATTTTTTTATAATAAAGTAAGTAGGTAGGGTCATATTGACCACCCCCCGAGGGTACTCGGGGATTTCCATCTATATAAGTAGCCTTTCATTTGTTATTAGACTACAACATATTCAATGTCGAGTAGTAGAAATGTAGATTGATCTTTATTCCTTCCAAAGGATTCGAATAGAAGTGGTGATGATAGTTCAAATCATAGCAGCTGTTCCAGTGAAATAAGTTTTCTTGATAACAATGATTTCAAACTAGACGATTTGAAACCCCACCTTCTTATAGAGCGTAATGATGATTTTTGCATCATGAAATATTCAGATCCACAAGAATATTTTTGTGGGTTACGCCGAGAATGTGCATATCGGCATGCCAAATCAGAACGCCTTGTTCGTAATTTGGAAAATCTCAACGCTCAAGTCCCAACAAGGTACTCAATAACCATGCCTCGAGTGGGTCCAGAAACTTGCGAGCTTACCGTACAAAGGATTAGAAAAGAAAACAACAGAATGCTAGCAAGACGTTACAGATTTTACATGCTAAAGTTGGCCGAAGAACAAGTCTCATCAACAAGTAGAGAATTAACATCAACAGAAAAAAGATATGTCTTAAGAAACCCAAAATATTGTTCTGAGGACGATATTGAGGACTTCTATTCTGATGATGATTAGGGATTATTTTGGTTCACTCTCTTCGATTTTGGGTAATTTAAGTTTCAGACTCGTGCGGTTAATTTGTATTTTTAGTTTATGATGAAGTCACCAATTTGAATATTTTTAGTATGTTTTTAATTTGCTTAGATTGTTATAGTCTATTATTAATTTAAATAATCTTCTTAAAACAAAGTACATAAAAATAATAAACAACAGAAACAAAGTACATAAAAATAACAAAATAAATAGAAAATACATAGAAAAACAAATTACATAGAAATATTAAACTTAATAAACAAAATATATAGAAATAATAAACAACAACAACATAGCACAAATAATCTTCCAAAATTTCAGTTTTTCTTTCAAAGCATTTTTCTCGTATTGAGTTTCTCTAAGGTTAGCCTTGAGAAAATTTTGTTTTTCTTTGGATTCTTTTAGCAAGACCTTCAAAAGGTTAATCTTTTCTTTAGCTTCCATAAGCTTAAATTGCAAGTCAAACTTCAAGGTATCTCTTGAGATATGTGAAGTTGCGGTATCGCTATCAACGAGAGGCTTTTTAATCTTTGCCGCCACCGTTTTATCCACGGGAATGCTATCTTCCAAACGAAAATATTTGCAACCGCCCATATCCTATAAACATTACAAGAAAATCAGTTTTTAAAAGTAAAATATGTAGATAATGTCAAAAAAATTTAAACCCAAAAAAAGTGTAAAAACACTTACTTCGGGCACTTACAACGCCAAAAACGACGCCCCGGATTATCTTCGGTCCTTGATGTTTTTAGCTTACAATAACGACCACATTCACAAACATCGGGTTCTATAGCAAAGTTTGACGTTTCACAGCTTTGAGACAATGATTTTTTTTTGGGGGGGGGGGGGGGGGAGGGGGCGGAGGCGGCTAAAGTATGTTGAAAGAGCGAAAATAGAGAAGGTGAAGAAGAATAACTTGGAAAAATGAAGCTAGTAGGGTTTTTATTAAACCCATATTAGGCACTAAATTAGTGCAAATTTAAACATGCGTCCTATTGCGCACTAATTTAATGCGCAAAGGATACTTCGATCACTTTTTTTTACTGGGATATTTTGGTACTTTTGGATATTTTTTGGATCATTTAAGTTGTGGACTCTTATTAATGAGTCTGAGTCTCATCAATTCCAGCAAGTTGGAATTTGGTTATGTGAACATTCAATGGCCATGTCGGTCTATTTAACTTCATCTAAATCTAATTTATTATAGACTATACAAATAAGAACAAAGTAAAAATGCTGTAGAACTTTTCTAATTTTTTTACTGGCACATATAAATATCTATACCAAAAGATTCCCAGAATACATAGACCTAAAGTAAACATATAACATCGCTAAAAGAATATTCCCATTCAATAGCCTATATAGATACTTTTGTTCAATTGAGCCTATTTTTCGATAGGTTCGTATGAATTCGAAGCGATTATAGGTATTTTCAGCTAATTCCTTTCATGTTCAACACTTTCGCTCCCCATGATTTCAGACCTTCGAATCGGTGCATGTGAGGTTGACACAAGTTATAACCAATAATGGTCCCAAGTAATATTTTTCCATTTTATTTGTCTTCTCCTGAATATTATTGTTTTTAATCTTATCTACTTTTGTTTGATTACACATGCATCTTAGCATCTGCTCTGCTATACTCATCCTGCAAGTATATGGGACTTTGACGGCTTAACATTCACTCCCAAGTATCATTATTGGTCTTATAACTAGATTTTCCCGTTGATAAGTTTAAACCGACATGTTTACGGTCACCCCAAGGGCAATCTTAAGAGTTCATTTTTATGGGGAAGCAAGCCAGCCACTGAATTTCTTCAATCATGTTCATCACTATATACTAGTCAATACTGCTCTCAGAAAAAAATTTAAAGGGTTGTGGCTCGGACTTCTGACAAGGTATTAGAGGTTTGGGTGGCGCCCAATTTGCGAATATCTGATGTTACCCATTGGATGGAATATTCCATAGGAACGCAACTTCTAGCTCCTTATCATTGCATATAGGGATAGTCTTGTTAGATCACCTGTCCAAGTGATGTATGTTTTCCTTGACTCTTAACAGTTGTGTCATTTTACTTAAGTTGTATAAGAACATTAAGCGTGCTAGGCTTCAAGGATGGCGGCCATGAACCCCCCCCCCCGCCTCACCAACCACACCACCCCATTTCTAGTAGCCGCGTGTGTACTTTTGTATGGATCATATATCTGACTAATGGCCACCCCCCCCCCCCTCGCAAAGCAGTTTTTTGCCATCATAAACCAAATCTTGATTGGTGACTAGTGAGGAATAATATAGCCGATTCCAATTTGTTTATAATAGTGGCAGAGGAGGAGTTCATACAAGAGGCTTCAAAAAAGTACAGGAATGTCACACCTAGAATTTGCTTATGACCCAATGCAATTCTTTTACCTCGTTTGCCACTTTACTAGAATCTTCCTTTACGTAAGGGGATTATACAATTATACCGTGGTTGTACCGTGTAATTTTTCCACAACGGGGATTCAATTGAACCCCCGTGTCTGAACCTAGTGACGCCCTGTTAAGGAGGATTCCTATATGCGAATACCCCACCTTGCTTGGGATGGAGGCGCGATTGTTGTCCTTGTAATAAATCAAATCGTGCCTTCATCCCTGAGCATTTTTGCTGTACTGATATTTCAAGTTGTGACCTTATTCCACAGCATTCTGACTAATGTTTTAAAGAATCATTTGAAGCTTTGGTGGTTCTGAGAACAAAAGTCTTAATGCATTATTTTGAGGAACATAGCATTGTAACCATTCCTTTTCTGTTGAGCCAGTATTTTAAAAGGTGGGGGCGTAGCGTTTTACTTAGTACGGGGTGAAGCGTAAGCTCCGAGGCACAGGGCGTAAGCCCCATACATCTTTAAAATTTTAATTTATAATATAGTAAAACAATATAATGACACAAATTATAAAATATATATAAATAATTTTAAAAAATTAATAACATGATTAAAGAAACTCAAAGAAAGCAAAACTTCTAACATGATTTTATAAGTATAAGTAATTGCAATGATTTAAAAGTTATTATGAGATCCAACCCATTTTTAACCCCTTAACTTTCAAACAATAAAAGAATCACAATTTCTAAAGCATACTACTATCATATATATTATGCAATTACCTCCCTAAAAGAAAATAATCAATAAGCTTTATCAAATTATAATTAAAACATCACTCCTTCATGAATAAAAATAAAATTACTTTCAAATAGCAAAATAATAAACTATGATAATTTTGGGACACATAACAAAAACGTGAAGACTAATGGCAAGTGAAGATGTAAAATTCGGCTATATATTTTTAAAAGAAATGTTAAGTGATGTTCTCAAATAGTAAATATGCAATACTACAGTTCGTTATTTGAGCTATTCTCAATCGTCTTATTTCTATAGATGAAGAAAACTATTAAGCATCATTCATTTAAAAAAAAATTATGACAGTCAACAATGTTAACTGGGAATTTGACACATAATTTATGTAAGAACTCTTAGGCAAACCTTGAGCGTTGGACATTGGACGTGTTTAGGACGTACAGTCGGACGCTTAAGACGTAAATCTCACAGAACTAAGCCCTACACGTAAGTCCCGACGAGTTTTGCATGTGCCCTCCGGGGCGAGCCCTGAGGGGAGTTCCAGAAGTGTCTTTTAAAATGTTGTGTAGAGCAAGGGGAATATAACTGTTAGTAAAGAGAAGCTTGCATTATGAAACTGTTGAGGTAAAGGTCTACATAGTTGACACTAAAATTAGTACGGACTCTGGAAAAGCCTATGTTGCAGGCCAGTCATTTCTTTTCCCAGGTTATGTAGAGTCCGGAACAAAAATGACTCAATAAAAAATCAAGTGAACTAAAATACCCCAACAAAAAAACGATTACAAAACTACCTTTAGCGCGGAAAAATGTCGCGCTAAATCGCTCACGGAGACGGAGCCGTTAAGCGCGCGGTATTTTTGCGCTAAAGAATTTTTTTTTTTTTTGCATAGCGCATATTTTTACTTTATCGCGCTATAGCTAGCTTGCGAAAAAAAATTGGTAAAAACTTTTTTTTTTTTGAAAAAACTTAGTGTTTTTTTCATACTTTGACCAACGATTAGTCGTGTGTCAAGACCAAAACGTCAATATTTTATATAGAACTTGATATTTTTTTCTCGCGTATAATAATGTGGTCCGATACATCAAGGATACGTGAAGACGTTGGATAAAAAAATTAGGGGTTGAAAAGATTTTAAGTTTTGTTTGAAAAAAACTTAGTGTTTTTTCATACTTTGACCAACGATTAGTCGTGCGTCAAGACTCCAAAACGTCAATATTTTATATAGAACTTGATATTTTTTTTTTATAATAATGTAGGCCCGATACATCAAGGATACGTAAACGTTCGGATAGTCATTTTAGGGGTTGAAAAGGTGCCGAAGTAAGTTTTGTTTGAAAAAACTTAGTGTTTTTTTTACTTTGACCAACGATTAGTCGTGTGTCAAGACACTCGTTAATATTTTATACGGAAAAGGCTCAAATATGCCATCCAACTTTAAATATATATATATATATATATATATATATATATATATATATATATATATATATATATATATGCCATCGAACTAATGTAGGCCATTTATGCCACTCATCATTTATGCCATACGTAATAAAAAATGACTCATTCGGATATTTCATTTTTACAATATCATATATGACACGTGGCCTCCAACTAGATTATGGGTGAGTGGGTAATATATGAGTCGGATTTTTTATTAATTTGTATTTAAAATTCAAGCGACTGAATTGAAAAAGACCTTAATTGGAGGCCACGTGTCATTTATAAAATCGGCATTAATAAAAATATATATGAGTCATTTTGGTAACGAGCGATGGCAAAATGAGTCAAAATATTGATGAAGGCAATGTGTCATATAAAAATGAGCTCCGAATAGTTAATATATATATATATATATATATATATTTATATATATACCTTTCATTTATATATATATATTTAATAATTCATGTAGGCTCAATACATCAAGGATACGTAAACGTATATATATTTTTAGGGGTTGAAAAGGTACGAAGTAAATTTTGTTTAAGGTTTGAGTGTGTTATTTTTTAAGGTTTTGATTTAAGCGTGTTATTTTTTAATCAAGACATAACTTTATTTTGAATATAAATCTAATTCTAAAAAATATAAGGTGAAAAACTAGTTGTAAAGTGGTCAAACTTTAGATGGTCATAACTTTGCGCTCGGACGTCCAATTCACGCGTTTTTTTTTTAACTTGTGTATTTTTTCGAGATCTATGCGGACAAACGCCACAAGGCTGTTTGGCCGAGCCGATTTTTAAAAAAACACCTTTTATCCCATTCAATTTCAATTTTCCCCCAAATTGACCTGAAATTTTCAGTTTTATTTACTTATAAGATGATGATACGCAATAGATTTCAACGTAAAATCCCGTGGGTAATGTAGTTGTGAATGTCAATTTCACTTTTGCGGTTTCAATTTTTGAAAATAAAGTCGACTAATTTTCTCGACATATAAAGTTGACTAAAATAACCTTACAAATAAACAAAAACTTACTTGGGCACCTTTTCAACCCCTAAAATGACTATCCGAACGTCTATGTATCCTTGATGTATTGGGCCTACATTATTGTACGCAAAAAAAAATATCAGGTTCTATATAAAATATTAACGTTTCGGAGTCTTGACACACGACTAATCGTTGGTCAAAGTATGGAAAAAAACACTAAATTTTTTCTAACAAAAAAAAAAAAAGTTTACCAAATTTTTTTTTTTCAGTGCTAGCTATAGCGCCGTAAAATACTGCGCTATGCCAAAAAAAAAAAATCTTTAGTGCGAGAAAATCTGCGCTAAAGCGGATTAACTCGCGTCTCCGTGAATCGCTTTTAGCGCGCATTTTACGCGCTAAAGGTAGTTTTTTTTTTTTTTTGTTGGGGTATTTTGATTCACTTGATTTTTTATTGAGTCATTTTTGTTCCGGACCCGGTTATGTATGTTAGGTTGACTGTAAGAGAATCGTTGGACAAACTATGACCAAATGACTAAAAAGTGTAACCAGAAGTGACAAACTATGACCAAATGACTAAAAAGTGTTTGGATTTTAGGTTGTGGGCTGCTCGATGAATAAAACTTTTCATTAGGGAAGTAACTGCTTCACGTTTGTTTTTCTCTTTTAAGGGCGAACTGGTCCTCTTCTGAAAAATAACCATATCTGCTCCCTTCATTTTCTTTCTTACTTTGATTCTCTCAAGAAAAGAACACATAATCGATTAAGGCATTTAGTTTGTGAATATTAACTTTGTTTACTAGTGATTTGAAGTTCGACTTGGGGCGATTGTTTTAGTAGTAAGTTTAACAATCTTTCGCTGCGCTAAATGGTACACAATCATTGTCTTGTTCCGCGATTTATTCTTACAATGGTATTAGAGCCTAGGGGTTTATCCACTCCTAGTCTGTATACTGCTTTCTTGAATCGTATGACTAATAACAAAAAAAAAAAAAAAAAAAAAAAAAATATCATTCTCGACAGAATTGCAATATCGTTGCAATTTTTGTTTTACTTCTGCGGCGTCCGTGAAAGGATTTACCCGTTGGCTTCTCATGAAAAGCCTATTATATGTCTGATTTGATTTTGAGGGTCGCTTACTTTTTAAAGTAATTGATTACTCTCTTTGTTTCAATTTATGTGCAAGACCATTTTCTTTTTAATCTATTCTAAAAAGAATCTTACATTTCTATATTTAGAAATAATTTAACTTCATGAGATGATTTATAACCATACATTTATATAAGATTTGTTTTGGATCACACATTTTAAAAATCTGTCTTTTTTTTAAAATTCCGTGTCAAATGAAATGGTGTCATATAAATTGGGACGGAAGGAGCAAAAGGTACCATGTAAAGTACATAGGGGCAGTTCTATTTTTTTAATTTGCTCCACTGTGAAGTTGCAGTATGTATGATTTTGGCCGAATATTGTATGGTCTTTGTCCAGTGGTCCCTAAATGTTTAAGAGTTGTACTTTTTTTTTTTTTCCTCTCTCAAACGTGGATCCATTATTGTAGTTTGGAGAAGAAACTATCAAATAGCAGATCCTATTCCTTAGACTAAAAGTCATTCGCTCTTTTCTTTGGTCACATATCAATAGAGAATTTTTTTTTTTTTCAATAAAAGAGGAATTTTGGGGTCTATATTAATGGCACTTTGCTGTGCATTGATTCTTTGAATGTGAATTGCAAAGTATGACTTTGGAGAAGCATAAATCCACAAACAGTTTGTTTTTGCTTTGCACTTGCTTTCAAGAATCAACAACTGGACAAAGAACAACCCAAATAAGATTTGATTCTCTCTTTTGTCCCCAACGTCAATGGTTATGATGCTACATCATTAAATGGATCTTTGTGGTTTAGCTATTTGATTCCAAAATAAAATTTGATGCAGTGAGCTCCTTGACTCTTTAATTTTGTTTTTAAAAAAAATATTTGTCAAGCCTTACTCTCCGTTAATTGATATTTTAGAGGTCCTAAAAGGGTCCAAAAGTTTTGTCAAATAAATAAGGATATGACCCTCATACTAAATTTCTCATCAGTTATTGAAATATATGTTATCACATTGAATGGTTGGAACCATTATAGTTGTTTTCTTGTTTCCGTTTCAAAAATGATTGGGGCGAATGAGCTCGAAGTTTTCCAAGTTGGAGTGACAATAAGAGCGAGTTAGAATAACATAGAAGAGTATGTCGATACAAGACCATTATCAGATGATTTTAATTCTCAGATCGTAAGGTCTAATATTTCAACGACGATATGAAGGATCTTTAGAGATGAGAGAGATTGTCATAGGAAAAGGGAAAAAAATGAGAAATTTATAAAGTTTAAAATAGACCTTTCTGCTACTATATCGTATTTGCCTTCTTGGGGGCGAAATTAGCAGAATTGACAACTCATTATTTATGGATTGAATATTGGGTCGCTTTGTACATATTGAGGGAATCGCTCCTAGAGTATTGGGGCAAACAAAATTGGATAATATTTATTACGAGTATGATCAAAATTAGTCCCTTTTGGTATATACTATGGCACGTGAAGCCAAGTGGGAGCAGAAAAAGGACAAAGAAGCTTAAATTAAGAAATCTTTGTTTCTAAAGACATCTCCTACACCTCGTTTTTATCAACATTCTCCTATAGACAAGCTAGCTAAGATTTTGACAAAAAGAGTTATAATTTAGTTTTTTAATGAATATGTGTTGTTTGTCTTTTCTGTTATATATTTTGCTCATTGTTATGTATAACAGAGTATGTAAGAGGATGAGACTTTAAGAATCTGTGTGATTCTAGTCGCAAATATAATTTGATACATACTAAGAAATGATTTTCTTTTTTGATTAATCATTTGACAGTAGATGATGATTGGAAATTAAATGACCTTTCGATTCTACACTAAATGTAAAATCATTATGTGAATTTATTTGCTTGAGTGTGTATATCACATGCAGAATTGATGAATCTTACTCGCATGATTGTCTATGACTTTTAAAAAAAAAAAAAAAAAAGAATAATTGCTGATTTGAATAAGGTGATAAGTCAAACGCTGAAAATCATAATACATGAAGCCGTAAGATATGGTTTGTGTTGACACCCAATTTTGTCTCTCCACGTTTTAAATTAACTAGTCAAGCTTCTTGAATTACAAACAGAGTGAAATACGTATATATAAAAGTCAAAAATATTTTTGTCACGACCCATTTAGCCTAGGCCGTGCATGCACTTACCTTCCCACCTCGGTAAGCGAACCCTCATCCCAACAATGAACCAATACATAAATTGAAGAAAGTTAAGTAGCGAAAAACAACAAACACGCAAGTCTCACGATATATATATATATATATATATATATATATATATATATATATATATATATATATATATATATATATATATATATATAGTACAAGTGCGGAAGACATAGAAATGCCCCCAAGGTCTAGTCTGAATAATACAAGAGCATCTAAAGAGAATAGTACAATCTGGAATACTGATACATAAAATGTCTATGTCTCTGATATAAAAGTAAGACATATGATAGGAAAGTCTTTAAGGTCAGCGGACACCATGCTCACCCTGAAAACTCGAGAGAAAGCCGAAGAGTCGATCAGCCACGGGTCACAGAAGTGGATCCAACTGTACTCGCATTCATAAAAAGAACGCAAGTGCGAGTCGAAGACAAACAACGATCTTGTCTTGGTAGGCATCATCGGCCGACTAAGCATAGTTAACACAATTCAAAAGATAAAGCAGATAAGCAAGGAAACTAGCAAGTATAAGACAATATAATCACAACCGAGTATCCGTCATCGCCTATGTACAGCATCTAAACCCAAATATGTCAAGTCCGAATGTATCCGATCCAATCCAATCACCAAGCATCTCAAACAAGTTATAATGTAATGCAGTGCAATAATGGTATGAATGCAATGCAATGCCATGCAATGAGGTATACACATGTACTCCAGACGAAAATATCGACGTCTCGGTAGCATAACCCAGCTTGACTCGCGAAGTCTAAGTGCCACCCGTCCCGGATCTTTGCCCAACGAACAGACAGAACCCTGGCTAATTGCTCACAAGAGGAGTCTCACCGCACCACCCTGGGGGACCAGCGGAGTTCATGCACTAACAACGATTCCGGAATATCATCGGAATCGGCCATGCAACAACGATGCCGGAATAGATCATCGGACATCGGCCCTCTCACTATCACTCAAAGTAAATATCAGGTCTCACACAATCAACGATTCAAATATCGGACATCTCACACAATCAACGATTTATCAAATATGATCTTCGGACATCGGCCTTTTCACAATCACTCAAGTAAAGAGTTTTATCGAAATATCAGTTTACTCAATCAACAATACCGAACCATCACCGGATGTCGGCCATGCATTATGAATGTGTGAGAATGCGTGCAATATATATATATATATATATCAATTATCAACAATCAAGTTCAATATCACAAGTACCAACGACGGCTACGCCAACAATGTATCATATCACAACACCAACATTGGTATGCCAACAATATATCAATAACACGAGCACCAATAACGGGTACGCCAACAATGTATCATAGTTCAATACCAACAACGGTATGTCAATCCTATCTCAGTCAAGACAATAACACAGATGCCAATATCTACTAACTACTCATGGCATCAAACCATCACAAGGGGACAATCAAGCACACATAACGGGTTGGCTAGTCCCAACACACAACAGGGCCCAACCTAAGGCAATATCCAATCCGACTTCATACCCGAAGGTTCACATGCTGTCTCCGACATTATAATCTAAATATATGCTTCACTATACGAAGTCTCACCAAAGGTAAGCCATAACCTACCTGGATTGCCGAACCGCAACACCAATAACTCACCCATTTGCCTTGCCCTTCCGCTGAACCTTAGAACCAAAGTAGTCTAAGCATAATCAAATTCTATATTAGAATTCATGAAGAATGATATTAATATTCCTACTATTTCAATTAGGTCAATTCTAACCCTAGAAATTGGGAAAACAGACCCACAAAGGCATAACGGGAAATTCGCGGATAAAATACCAAATTAAGTACTAGGAAATTATAATCCAACCATTAATTGTTGATTTAGCCCAAGGATTAGCGTAATTTCTGATTTCAAGCAAAATCCCCAATTTGGGTATAAACCCTAAGTGTTCAATTCCAAAATTCAATGCTAAAAGTGGAAGATATATGATTAATAATCTTAGATTAATCAATATCTAACATAAACATCACCAATTTATCATTAATAAACCTAGGAACATTGTTCTTCCAAAAGCCTCTTTGAACTCCCATCACCATGAGTTTATTAAGGGAAAAAGGGAATCTAACATGATAATGGGTTAAAGGAAGAATGAATAAATGAGTAGGAATTACCTAAGATTTTCCTCCAAATATCCTTAGGAGCAGTTTCTTCAAGCTCAAATATCGAAATGGGACAAAATGAGGGTCTAGGCCTTTTTAACATTTCATTAATATTATTAACTGCCTGTCACCCGCTTTTGCGGTACAGGGACCGCCCCAGCGGTCAAGCCTAAATGGCTCGGACCGCTTCAGCGGCAGGGCTACCGCTCCAGCGGTGCCGCCAAAACGGGCACTAGACACCAGAAACTTAGCCCAAGTTTCACCTTTCGATCCGATTTTCCGACTAATTCCTGAGGCCATCTGCTCACATACCAAACACATAGTTCCACATAAAAACGCGCTACAAATACGCCTGTGGCCTCGGAATTCCTAACGGAAGTCTCGTTGACCGAGTTAACCCCCGATGCCTTAATTCTAATTTCCCATCCCAAGTCCCTAAATGCTCCAGGTGCATTGGGAACCGAACCAAATACACATACAAGTTCTAAACAACCATCCGGACCTCTCAGAATCGACGGAATTCCGAAAAGGTTCGTTTGCCCAAAAGTCAACTTTAATCATTTTTCACTTTAAGCCTATATTTTCACAAAAGTTGCCCGAATCCGATCTAGACACCTCGGGAAGCGTGTCAATGGTCCCTTCGGGTCAAAAGTGAGCTAATCAATGCTCAAGAACAAATGAAAACGCCAGAAGAACTATGACGACCAAACGGGTCGTTAGAATTTTTCTAACTAGTGGTGTTATTTTGCCATTTCATTAGGAAAAATACTCTAACATATATTATGTATAATATTAAGTATTCATTATGTTCAAAATAAGTGTTTAGTTTAGTACTTATTTTAAATTGTCAAATTAAAGTCATTGATGACTTAATAATAATAATTAGCCCGTATTTTGTAAAATAAGTATTTTACTTTGTTAAAGTCAAGAAGCTTAATTAATTAATTGAATCATCAATGTTGAAAGATTGGTTCGATCTCAAAGAATTTCTTTTAAGGAAAAGTGGCTAGAATTTAAATCGTGAATGAATCAACTCTCAACAGCCTCCCTTTTCTATCATTTTAGCCCAAAACGAAATGCAATCCAGCCCATTAACCCTAGCGATCCAACCCATTAGATTTAGTTCACCGAAAACCCCATATCCTAGATCCTTTTTAATCTTTCACAAATAAAGAACTGCAACCAAACGACCCTAAGTTCCCAACTCCACGAACGCAGCATATTCCAGCTCATCTCCGCTATTTTTGGCATAGTTTCAATGCGTCTTCACCCTTCCAGACCTTGCTCGCTCATTTTGGGAAAAGTTTCCAATGCTTTTGTTTTCTTCTCATGATTGAAACGGTAATACACTGATTTCTCCTTTTTCTTTTCGATTTTCTTTCATTATTCAGTACAAAATTCGAATTCAAATCCAGATTGCAAATAAACAGTTTCAAATCTGATTCCCTATGGTCCCACATCGTTGAATTTTGTTCAAACCCTAAGATTTGGCGTTCTATAAATAGAACCCTCTATTCTCATTCTCAAAAATAGGTTTTACACCCCCAAAAATCTAACTCTCTTTTTCTCACCTTGTTTTCTCTTCATTGGCTCAAAGTGAAGTGTTCAAATCGTGAGTGAAAGGAAGCATTCTCACTCTCATCGCCTCAGTCGCTGCTCCACAACAGGTAAAATTCCTCTCTCTATTTTAGTTCTTATCGTTCAGATTAATTTCCATGTAGTTCAGAGTATGCTTTCATTTTTTTGGTGCATTTCCTTATCTGGTTGTGGGTCCATATGTTTGTAGTCATTTTTATTTTTAATTTTAGTCTAATGTATCCCTGCTACTAAGTTCATTTCCCTTTTTGAGTTTGAAACAGTGTGAATCCTTTATAGGTTTTTCCTCAGTGTTCTTTATATATTTAAGATGAGTTTAGTTCAAAGATGCTAAGGCTGATAGATCATGTGACGATTTAGTTCAGACCCAGAATGTTTACTTTCCTGTTCAAGAAATTAGAATTTGGATTTTTCTTCATATGACATCGTCATAAGTATGCGGTATCTTTTCTTTTGTGTGTTTGGACATTTCTCAGTCGAATATGTTGAGAAGCTTGAACACTATCTAGTTTAGCAATCTTCTTTTGATGTTTGTTTTGATATTTTCTGTTTTTGTCGTTTACATTTGATGATTAGTCTTGATTAGTTTTGTGTGTGAACTAAGTGTTTATGTTTTTTTTTTTTTAAGAAAAACTTTTTTTTTTTTTTAAATTATTACATAGGGGTTGAAGGCTCAGTCCCAAAAGCTCTAGTCCCAGAAAAATACTTAAAAGAAGTAGCTCGTGGAACTGAGTTCCGCTAACCGCTTCTTGCTGGGCCCTTCCCCATGAGGCCCCACCGTCGGGGCATAAGCGCCCTCTTGCTACCCATATGCGAGGCGCCGTCTTAGACTTCCCTGACCAGGATCGCTCCCACACCTGTAGCGTTTATCGGCCTCCTCAACTGTGTATCGATCTTGGTACTAGTCCATAACGATCAAAGTCGAAGCGTGAGCCTATTAGTGAAGCAAATTCAATGAAGCAACAACTGGTACCATAGAGAAGCGGCCATAAACTAGAGAGTCTTGACCAATTTGAAAGATCATTTAATGTAGTTGAAATAACTGAATTTTGGGCTGTTCGATCAAGTAAAGGAAACTGAATGGAATTCATAACTGTCTCAAAACCCTCACCAACAAGGTGAAAGTTCAGGTAGTCAACCAACTAAGCTACTAGATCTCCACAAGTGTTTATGTTCAGCAGTCTTATTTCCCTTTTTATGTTCCCAAAGTTGTTATGAATTTTGTAGACTTAGATTAGCTTCGTGTTTATTGCTGTTTTTTGGGATGTAGCCTCTACATTTAAGTAATGCTCTTGTCCTTGTTGATTTCCTTCATATTTGGATTAAGTTGAAATTAGTAGCTAGGCTTGAGCTCCTCCTTATATACTTACAAGTTTGTTTCCCTGTTCTAGAGTTGTTTGGGTCAGTTAGGATCCTTAAATGTTTAGATGTTGTTATAGCTTACTAACAAGAAAAGATCAAACATTATAAGTTTGAAGAAAGAACTGAGGCAGTGGAATATGCTCCCACTACTGTCCCATTTCCTTTTAGCCGATCTCGTGTGATTTTCGAACATGTTTTCCTCTTTTCCAACACTATTTCGTTTCTTTCCTTCAACTGGATTTTCTCTTTAAAATTATTGTTTTTTGGTAATTTTAAGCGTATAAATATGTTGGTTCTGTTTGGCCTGGGAAAATATCTGAGCTAGAATTTATGTCAATTTTGAGTTAGCATCCTTGTCTTCTGCAATTTTTGTTTTGATTAATATCTTGAGCATTATTAATTTCTATTTTTGGCAACTATTAGCATAGGGAAATAAAGATCTACTGTTTTCTTTCAAAATATGCTTTGAACACTGATTTTGTCCATCTGAGATCATTATCGTTGATGGTAATTAGTTTGGTTAATTTAAGTTTGCATATAAAAAGATAACTAATCGACTTGGTTTAAATTTCTGTTTAAGTGTAAACAGTGAGTATAGTTACTTTAAATCTTAGTTTTAAAAATCCTTTTCTTAGTTTTCCTAACAATGGTTTATACAAATTAACTTCCATGTTAATTATCCATGTTGAATATCCCGAGAGTACTAGCAGTTTGATAGTTTGGGTACTAGCTTCTTTGGAGTTTTGTGTTTAGCATGTATCCTGTTCCGGACACCTTAACCTTGTTCTTGACTAAGTCACAGGCCATTGAAAATTTGGGATGTTATTTAGGATCTAGTATATTTATTTTGTTAGCAGGAAAGCATGTTGAACTAAATATGCAGCCTTCATCTATTTATGGTTGAGCCTTTAACTAAGTGTCTAAGTTACGTCTAATTATCTTATGATGTGCTAATAAGCTCAAACTTCTTGGAAGTTTCTTAGAGAATTTATGATTCATTTTGTCTGGCTCACGTTTGGTTAAGTTTTAATCATTTGATCATGTATTCAAGGTGAATCTTTTGGTGCTAAGTTTTGTAGGAGATTAGCCAAATCTATCGTTGTCTTACGTGATTGGATATACTAGCAGTTTCACGTTTCTAATCCTTTTCTTATTTTTTCTATGCATGAACTCTCTACGAGTCCTACATACTCTTCGCATCCCTTAGTCCGTATTGGGCCAGGCCCAGCATAATATTACCTCGAGTCAGCCCATTTGCATACCCGACAATCACAAGCAGTAGATTATCGGCTGCTGTAGAACGGTGGATCATAAAATGGGCTAAGCCTAATAAACTCTTTCTCTATTTTACTTTATTTTTCGATGGTGTATTTTGGTTGAATTATATGACTAACAGTTTTACTTATTTTCTTTTCTTAAACCAGATGATTATCCCAGCGGAATGTGAAAATTGCAGTCGCCAAACAATTGATTAGTTTGATCACAATTTTATCTCGTTACGAGTGTCTTAACTCTCAAAATTAAAATAAAAAGGGATAAAGTGCCAAATGTTTGGCCTGTTTCAATGCTCGAAGAAATATATTTTCATAAAAAATTCAAACTCATTTCAAAGTAGAGTTAAGGATCAAATACTTTTTTGAGCATAAGTTTTCAACATAAAGGGCCAAAAGGTCCAAACACTCGTTGTTAAATAATTGAAATTTTTTATATTTTTTGAGTTAAAAAACAAATGAGTTCATTAGCGGATTAAGAAGTTGAATTATAATTATAATTCAAATTTTTAATAAACCGTACACATTTTGAAAGGATTCAATCCTTCATAATTAGCTCTATTTATATAATTAATTCATTAATTGAATTGAAGATATAATTGAAATGGTAAAAATGATTTTCAAAAGTAAACTACCCCCTAAAGCTCATTCCCAAAATAAAATGTACTTCCTTTTTTTCTAATTAATTAGCCATGAGCATGCTCTTTCAAACTTTATACATATGACTATTTAAATACATTTTACAAACAAATTTTGCAAATTTTTAACCGTAAAATGTTAGATCCGTAGGTAAATGATATTGAGCGGATCCTTAATATCGAGCTGCTAAAACTTCCTTGAGGGGATTACCAGAAAATTTACCCGTTCTTTGAATTTTTTTAAAGGTTTTTAAAAAAAAAAAAAAAAAAAAACTGACCTTTAAATTGGTTTCCTAATTCCCATTCAATAAATTAGGTGGCGATTTTGTTTGTTCAAAACAAAGAGGCAAGTTATGAGAATTTTTTATGCGTGAGCGTAAAAGCGTACCGTAATAGTTTGTACTGAAAAAGCAAGATGCTCTAAAGAGTATAAACTTTGTGATGTGTCCCCCAAAGGAGGGTGACATTGTTAACATAGAAGAAATCTTGATACTTACAATAAGTAGTAGAAGAAAGATTCTACTACTGGTGAAATTATTGTAAGTTTAGTTGTTAATGATGTGAACAATATGCTACTGCTCATGCCATATAGGCATACTTATGAGATATATATGGCAATTCAATTTTGACTTGCCTCAGATTGTTGATAATCAAGTTGTGCATGTAGAAGAAGTGAATTTCTCATCGTGTGAAGTAGCACCAAAAGGTGATGTCTGAATGTCACGATCCATTTTAGAATCGCACGGGCACCTACTATTCCCACCTCGGTAGGTGAACCCTTAATGCAAAACCAAACTCAATTGCAATCATAAAACAAGATTCATTTACCTTTAAGTTATAACATAACAAAATGCGGAAGTGAACTCACTTATATAAATAAAGCGGAAGTGTTTACAAATGACTTTTATAGACACTGACTCCTTTCCCATGACCTGATCTAGACTAGTATAAGAGCGACTAATTTGGAGATAATGTACAATAAATATAAAAGACTTAACCTCCATCTAGGAATAGAATGATGGAGGTCTTCAGGATAGGCACCGCACATCTCCCAGAAACTCCAAGTCAACCAATAACACACTTGCAAACTCTCACTACACAAAGAAGGATGTAGCGAGAGTAGTATACGATCTGTAACAACATGTGCGATAAGCATCATAGGCGGAAACAATGGTTAGAATAACATAACGGTAATAGAATCCACAAGTAAACATGGTAGGCAATTTTAAGTCAATTCCAAATAACCTTTTCCCCTTGCCCCCAAAAAACTATAAAGCCATTTTATTAAACCCCTTTTTAGTTCCCTTTTCCCTTTAAATTTCATGTTCCTCCCGTTCTAATTTCCGACAAATAATTTGGTAAAACCCTAAAGATACCGGGAACATTAGAAATAACAGCCAAACCTACGCCCAAAACCGCAAATCAACCTATCAAAAATTTTTGCCCCGTTTTAAAAGGGAAAAATCTCTCGTCTTTTAGGGTTAAACATCC
>NC_081348.1:7606328-7616258 GCF_029784015.1 Lycium ferocissimum
GATGATTTAATGATGCTGGGGAAAGAGTTATAACATCCCTTATATTGTTAATGAGGTGATAAACAAGTGTCAAGAAGGTTCCATAAGGATTGGAGATCAAACGAGTCGACGAGAACGAGTTTGAATGATTTAGGATTATACGGCCAAACATATTGGCCGTATAAAACATACGACCGTATGTTCCACTCGTATAATCAGCCCGGAATGAAACCTCTATCCGGACCAAATCTACGGCAGACATACGGTCAAGATAAAATTATACGGGCCGTATGTTGGTCCGTAGAAGGTCTTGGATTTAGCGATTATTGATAAGGGACCAAATCTCATTTTATTTCATTTCCCTTTCACTCCACTTCTCTCTAGAACATCTCTCTACATTTTTCCCACAAGATTTCAAGAGATATTAGTGTTCCACTTCATCAAACCAAGTGAATCAAGTGTAAGAAACCCATTAAAGTTCATCCAAGACAAGAATCCAAGTGAAGGTGAAACTAGGGTTTTGCTCAAGTGAGGCGTTTGCACCCAAGTGTCACACCCTTAATCTGATAGGGTGTGATGGGCACTCGACCCTTATCTAGGGCCGAGCGAACCCACTGACTCACATAATACTCATAACCAAACTGGGCCCGCAAACATGACATAAATACATAATGAAATTTTTCGTAAAACGAGCACGCCTTTCCTTTATCAAATCAAATAAAATCTGTAATCATATAAAACCCATAATATAATGCACAATAATACGACGGCTTATAGAGCCGCTTACAAAACCGACACATACTATACGAACCCTATCTGCAAAGTCTCTAACATAGAACAAACTGTCATAACATAAATACTCTGACTCGGCAAGAAAAGACCGTGAGAAAATGGAGCTCGCCAATCCACCTTAACATCTTCTTACTAGCTTCGGCTCCATACGGTATACCGCGCGGCATGAAACGCAGCCCCCGAGAAAAGGGGGTCAGTACAGAATATGTACTGAGCATGTAAAGCAAGTAGCGCAGAAAACAGGATCAAAATCGGAGTAGGAGTTACAGAAAACAAGTATAATGACCAGAAAATCATAAGACTTGCCTTTGAAAACATATAGCATACATGTAAATATCTCATAATCATCGTATAAACATATAGCGTGTCCCGGCCCTCCAGTGAGGGACTCGGTGAACAGAATCATCATATCGTACCATGTCATCATATTATCATATCATCAGATTATCACCTCATCAGATTATCATATCATCAGATTATCCTATTGTCAGATTATCACATTATCAAATCATCATGTCATCATATCAACATGTTGTCATATCACATAAATTTATGCGTCTGCATAGGACCGTGACTGGAACGTGGTCGCCCTCCCGCCTGGGTGCCACACTCATCATACGGAAGTTTTGCATATCTCCGTATCTCCGTCACACATCATATCATATATACACGGCATTCGCCGGGGCAAGTGGGCTCGGACACATCATCCTTCGGAAACATATCATATCATATCAGAAACTTCATCATACTGGAAGCTCATCATACTTCGGATTGTGCGCACGATAACAACCGGCCCGGACGGCAAAGGATGTAACAATAGTAAGCACGAGCGGACTCGTGGGATCTATATGCAATTTCATACATTTACACAAATTCCATAACAATCAAAACAGTACTATCGCTTAAAACCAAGCCAATAGTCATAATCGTATCAGCTTCTCCGAATGTTTCTCGGGAACATATCAAATAGAACTTTAGCCATCATAGTTACGTGTCAAGATTATATACATACAATTTCTCATTACAGATTTAACAGATAAGTAAGTGATCATACTTGGGGGTCGGGGCGATAAGGATGCTAAATTCTAAAGAAAAACACGTAACTATGCAAAGGGAAAGTCTCGGGCCCACGACGGGTATCAACCCAATCCGAGCCCGCCTATAGAGGTTAGGGTCATCATACGCTACTTAATCCCCGCGACATATCAAAGCGATCCGAGCTTTTCAGTGAAAGTTACGGACGTTCGTAGTTTTAATCATTTTAGAACACAACTCTTTTGAAAACAAAACTTTTATGCAACTTTTAGAATTTAGTCATACAAAAGACATAAGAACCATAATTTGACTACATTAAGGATACGAATGTCAAGAGGCCAATAAGAATCATAAACATGCTCGGATCACAAGAATAGAGTTACCTCGATTCGTGTCATAACCTACTTTCAACTAAGACATGCCAAAAGAAAGAAAGGCCGAGCTTTACATACCTTTGTTTGACTCCTACACTAATCAAGCTTAAGTCTCAAGCCCAACAATCACAACAACGCCATTAGGCATTAACCATTAGCCATAAACACTTTAGGAATCCAATTCCACACTAACACTTAATTCCACGTAAATTTGGGCATCTCCCCTATAAGTTCATCACCCCTGAGAACTCAACCTCGCTAAATATTCAACAACAATACCAACAGCCACATCAACAATATCAATAAGCAATTCCAAACGCATTCTAACATTAATAACTCCTTTCTACATAATTCGACGGCATTCATTTACATTCAATTTACTTCATACATTCAAGCCGACATCAATGCTCGCATATTCAAAACTAGCCCAAGATCACTTAACAAAATTCAAAAACACTTCGGACAATTCACAACGTATTCAAATCAGCCCATCCACCATATAATGAAAACCCGAAACCTCCAAGTTCAAAGAAACAACACAACACATTTTCTTCCTTCCGAATTCATGAACTACATTAATAACCCATTACTTCCATAAATTCAATAACTATATAAAATTCCATAACAAACCGCAAACAACTATAACTTCGCTTTCGAGTCATTAAACTTTCATTAGCACCATAGAATCCACAACACAACAATCCAAACATACTAAATAAATTTAGTTCTTCACTTCTACATAACATCTCATTCTCACGACACACTACACCACACCACTGCCATAACTTCAACATCATACTTTCATGTATTTCATTCATTTCTACATATCACAACATGCACAAATCATCCATGATACATGAAAAATAAGATTGAACCATACCTTTTTCCACCTAGTTCTCCCTCGGCTAGAATTATGTTTCCTCAAAAACGAACGCTTTGCTTGCTCCACCAACTACTCCACGTTGTAGAGGACCCTCCAATTAGTAGAAAAGCTTGAAGAAAATAATTTTTCTTGATCAAATGTTGGACATGGAATTCTACTGCCACCTATGGCCGTTTGCTCCTTCTTTTGTTTTTCTTATGTTTTCTTCAAATTTCCGGGGTGTAGAGATGAATATGCCTTATGTGGTCATCACTTATATATATATATATATATATATATATATATATATATATATAGGAGCACATGGCCGGTCATGTGCCATCTTCTCCTTCTTTTTTTCTTCTTTTTTTTTTTTCTCCAATTTTCTAGAAATTTCTAAGGTTGGAAAATGATGAATATGGCTTAAGTCATCTAATACTCCATATATAATTCATACATGTGGCTATGGCCCACAAGTCATGTGCATACATGGCCATTTTTTCATGAATTTAAGTTTCCAAAACTTCACTTTTGGCCCAAATTTTCATGAAATGTCTAACTTTCCATAATTCACTTTTAACCTCAAATTCCTTAATATTCCACACCAACAAAATCATAAGCGACTTATGCTTAAAACGAAATCGGAAAATAACAGCCTTTGTTGGCTTCCCACACTTAGCCCTAGTATCCCGACGTACAAAATACGGGATATAACACCAAGGTTCATTCCTACACCATCTAAGGTAAGTTTTATGATATTTCCATATTATTTAAGGTATTTGAAAGTTGAAACACTTGGATTGTAGAAGGATATAGAAATGGGTCATGAATGTGGGAATAGTGTCACTTGTGAGTAACATTGAGTCATGATTCTTGATACATTATGATTATAATCATGTTATAAATGACATTGAGAACATAGAATAGACATTGTATATGAATGAACATAATCGTGTGATGTGACCATGAATATGGATGATTGGAAGTGAACTGAGAAGTAAGGATAATGTAGGTGAATAAAGGCTATTGTTATGATGTTGTGAATGTTATTATAGATGTTTGGGAGTTGATATGTGATATGGAGGAAGTCGTATAAATAAAGGAGATGTTGTCCAATTTTCTCTAGCTCTAGTCATGTATGCTAAGTCATCGATATAACTCTAATGAAGGTAGAAACGTGAGCACTGAAGAAGTACGTGCAAGTGATAGAATAGTTGAACGGAAAGGTATGTAAGGCTAAACCTTCTTTCATAAGGCATGGTTCTTTGGCCAAATATCTACTTCTCCAATGATTCTATCTCAAAAAGGCTACTAAGCTCATGATCCTCGATATGTTACGATTGCACTAAATTCCTTATACGACGAGTAATCCTCTAGGGATAGATGTAATGAACGACGATTGTACTGGCGCTAAAGATGCTTATGAGCTTACATGTATATCTGCCTATATATGGCTATTATGAAACCCCGAGCTTATATGGCCGGGTAGAATATAGTAAATATGTATATATATAATGCGCGCACACCACCGCAACAAGTACGGATAACCCCCGAGCCTTAGTAGGGCAGTATGTATGACACTGAGCCTTGGTAGGGCCAGGTATTTGAAACACCGAGCCTTCGTGGCCGGGTATGCTATGTAAATGCTATGTATATGATATCAATATGAGTACGAATATGCTAGGTATATGCAATATATGTGATATGTATATGATATGAATATGGGTATGAATGGAAATATGACTATGAATACCAGAATGGATACGAAATGTAAATGAGTACGGATACGCATACGGATACGGATATGGATGTATGTACACGGATACGCAATAGAAATGGAATGTCCCTATGAAAAGTAAGTAAGTTTTTTGATGATAATACTATTATCTTCCATCCTATGCTATTTCATATGTTGACTATTACGCTTTCATATTGATGACGTGATCATGCTTTACATACTCGCATTCTTCGTACGACGTCCTTTTATTTCGTGGACGCCGCCTGCGTCCGCAGTGGCCGGGGGGAGACGTACTTGATCCATAGCTTCATTATTCGTGGATTCATATGCATGAGCTCCATTTCATTCGTGAGCTACGCCCTTTTGGTACTTATTCTTTTGTGTACATAATTATAGGCACGACGGGGTCCTGTCCCGCCTATATGATATGATATACTCTTCTTAGAGGCTCGTAGACATGTGTATATGGTTAGATGTGTTTGGCCTTGTCGGCCTATATTTTGGGATATTATTTTGTTAGCCTCGTCGGCTTATGTACATTGATATGGGCATAGTTGCTAATGTTGATATAAATGAATTGTCGCCGAATGGGATTAGTATGATAATGAATGAAAATTATGATTTAGCTATGTGGCTCACCTAGATGTAATGTGAAAGTATGTCAAGAGGTGCCCGGGTGGGTTAGCACCGGGTGCCCGTCGCGGCCCTCCGGTTGGGTCGTGACATATCTTCAATTGCCTTTATCTTGTCTGGGTTGATCTCGATCCCTCAATTCAATACCATGAATCAGAGAAACTTACTCGACCCGACACCGAAGGCACATTTTTTCGTATTCAGCTTCATGTTGTATTTTCTTAGTATGTTGAAAGTTTCCTGCAAATACTTTAAATGGTCCTCTGCTCGCAGGGACTTAAAAATCATGTCATCTATATAAACTTCCATTGATTTTCCTATTTGATGTTCGAACATGCAGTTGACTAGTCGTTGATAGGTGGCTCCGGCATTTTTTAAGCCGAAGGGCATTACATTATAGCAATATGTGTCGAACCTAGTCACAAAAGAGGTTTTTTCTCGATCCTCTGGGTCCCTCTATATTTGATTGTACCTGGAGTAGGCATCGAGGAAACTCAGTGTCTCATGGCCCGCCGTATGATTGATGTTGGGTAAAGGAAACGAATCCTTCGGGCATGCCTTATTTAAATCTTTATAGTCTATGCACATTCTAAATTTGTTTCCCTTTTTAGGTACCACTACAACATTAGCTAACCAGTATGGGTATTTAACCTCCCGAATGGATCTTATTTTAAGGAGTTTAGATACCTCATCTTTGCCGAACGCATGCTTGACCTCAGGCTTCGGCCTTCTCTTTTGTTTAACTGGAAGGAAACTTCGGGTCCGCTCACTTTGGCGTTGTCACCTTCCAAAGGGATACCTGTCATGTCTAAACGGGACCAGCAAAACAATCGGAGTTATTTTTAAGAAATTCAATAAATTTTTTCCTGAGCTCGGGGGTCAACCCCGTGCCCAGGTATACCTTCCTGTCAGGTAGATTAGTGAATAGTATGATTTGCTCAAGTTCTTTGACCATGGATTTAGTGGCATCTGAATTATCAGGTACCATAAAGGACCTCAGGACTCCAAAGTCAATTTTTTCATCTGGCGTGTTCCTATCATAGTCTTCGGAGGACACCAGGATCGGAACCTATGATTGCCATTTGGCTTCTTGCCCTCTATTCGACTTTCCGTCCTTCAATACTAGAACCTTGGCCGCTGCAACCGCTTCTTCGACCGTGAACATTTCCTTTGTGGCTTGCTGCTCACCATGAACAATTTTAATCCCCTCCGGGGTCAGGAACTTTAACGCTTAGTGCAGTCGAGGCACCGTTCACGTTCGCGAATCCATGGTCTTCCAAATAATGCATTGTATCCCATGTCTCCCTCTATCACATAAAATTTGGTCTGATGTGTGGTTCCAGCTGTGTTGATCGATAAGGTGATCTCACCCTTCGTCGTTTCGAAAGCCATGTTAAAGCCGTTGAGGACTCGGACTGTAGGTACGATCTGCTCTAGTAGTCCTAGCTGCTCGATGACTCTCTATCGGATGATATTAGCCGAGCTACTTGGATCAATTAGCACACGTTAATTCTAAATTTATTAACGAGGACAGATATTACCAGTGCATCATTATGGGGTTGAATAATGCCTTCTATATCCTCATCATTGAACGAGATGGGACCGTCGGTGTTATAACTCTGGATACGATTTTCTCTCCTTATGAAAATTTTAGTGTGTTTCATTACCGGCCCTTGGAGAATGTCCACACCCCCTATAATCATGTGGATCACCTGGTGAGGCTCTTCCTGTCTATCTTGCTTGTTGGCGCCCGCATTCTTGAAATGAGTTTTGGCCCGTTCACTTAGGAATTCTTGAAGATGACCTAGATTAAACAGACGAGCGACTTCCTCCCTTAACTGTCGACAGTCTTCGATTCGATGACCGTGGGTGTGATGGTACCTGCAAATCAGGCTCTTATCCTATTTTTTCTGTCGGACGAATTGTCTCTGATGTCTTGTTTCTCTATTACGGATGACGGTGTCGCTATGCTATATCGACATAGAAATTATACTGGACAATCTCGGGCTTTTACTCCCGATCCGTCGATAGCATTCCCGTTATCAATCCTCGATTACTCGGGCCACGATCATTCCTCCTATCATTTTTGCCTGATTCACCGTTGCGCATATTACCTTTTCGATCAGGTGGATAAGACTGATATATATCGTGTGATGGTCTCGGTTCCTGATCCGTCATTTTTCTCGATCGATCGTTCCCCCTACCGGGTCGCCACGATCCCGATGCAGTTCTCAAAATCTTATCATCCTCGACCCTGATCTTCGATTAGTATCTGTTATGCACATCGGCCCAAGCGATTGCCGGGTATTCCACCAGATTTTTCTTCGACTCCAAAGATGTAATCTAGCTTCTCGAGTTGAACCTCTGGGTAAAGCTTGAACGGCCCAATCATCTGTAACCGGTGGCAGATCCATACGCTCCATTTGAAACCGAGCCACAAACTCACGGAGGGTTTCATCATCTCGCTGTTTAACGTTGAATAAGTTTGATTTACTGGTTTCAACCTTGATGGCCCCCGTATGAGCTTTGACAAAAGCATCTGCAAGCATAGCGAACGAGTCAATTGAATGCTCTAGTAAATTTTGATACCATATCATTGCTCCCTTGGACAGGGTTTCTCCGAACTTCTTAAGTAGCACCGACTCCCTCTCGTCTTCACATGCTCGTTTGGGTCAGTGGTCCCGTTATACTTCGGGATGTCGAGCATGCAGAACCTTTTTGAGATCGGTTTTAGTACAAAGACTAGGTGGGAAAGGCATCTGAACAAACTTCTTCCGGCCTCCTCATACTAGGGGGTGCTCCAGGAATTTGATCAACCCTTGCGTTATAGTTTTCCACCTTCTTGTCGTTTGCCTCTAGCTTATTTTCCTCGGACTCTACTCGTTTCGTCAGTTCTTCGAGCATTCTTATCAGCTCGACATTTTGACCGAGGTTGTTCCCGTTGTTCCCAAAGAATATGCCTTCTCGGTTTCCTCTCGCTTTTGTTCTGACGGGAGCGTCGTGGTGCTCGGTTCTGATTTTGTAATTATGCTATAATCGCCTACTGGGCTTTCAATTGCGTCATAGCCATGTCCAACTGGTTCTGGAGTTGTTACAATGTGGCTCCATTATCCCCATCTACTGGCACGATTCCCACTAATGACCCGATCTGGTCAGGATCGATTAGGGGCACGTTGTTGTTAGGTACCCCATTGTCGTTTTTCTCGTGGTGGCTTGATTCGGCCTGAAAATTAACAAAATGAGAGTCTGACATATCGGGTAGACCTAAAATCAAACTTCAAAGAACAAGTGTAAAAATATCGAGTGGTAGCTAAACTCGTATTAAAGTACCACTATTATTCTAGGCCTCATGGTGGGCGCCAAACTGTTTACCTTAAAAATGATAACAATTAAATTCGTACGCAAAGGCAAAGGATATGCAGTTTGATTTAACACGATTGAGTATTATGTGATAAATAATGAAGTAAATACAAATGTAAAAGATCTAACCACAGTAGGGTCGTCCCTTCGTTCGAGAACCGAGTCGAGCCAATGGTCTGGTAGCGAACAATGAATAGTAGTGAAACCTTAGAAAGATGAATGAACACTTTGCTAACAATTGTACTGCTTTTAGATTTGTGCGTATGAAAAAAGAACTGCCCAAACTAAAGGGGGGCCTCCTCTTTATATAGTAGAGGAGTCCTAACCCTAGTACAAGTCTAAATAAGGCACATAATGATTTGTTAACTGATGGACGAGATCGGTATCGAAATATCGGCCTGGTAGTGTATATTTCGGTCTTCCCATTATGGTGATGAACTGCCTTCTCATCATACCTCGGTGTCTGACTCCACCGAACTCAACTTCCATGTCGGGAAACCGAGGATATCCTTGT
Organism: Lycium ferocissimum; assembly: GCF_029784015.1. Taxonomy (NCBI): domain Eukaryota; kingdom Viridiplantae; phylum Streptophyta; class Magnoliopsida; order Solanales; family Solanaceae; genus Lycium; species Lycium ferocissimum. The sequence continues at coordinate 7,615,616 of NC_081348.1, forward strand.
CCTCGATTTTACCTGCATACAATTTTTTCTAAATAATCTAAGAACAATGAAAAAACATTATGCGATTAACGTAGATGATGAATTTCAATAGCATGACACAGTTGAAATCTTAGATCAATCAAACATAATAAGAATGGAAGACATAAAATATCATGCATTAGAATTTGAAACTTAGATAAGCACCTATAATAATCTATGTAGCATTGGAGATTGGTGGTTTTTCTTGAATAGGGAAATCTTGTAACCTCTTCATCCTAAAAAGATTGGCATTTTTCGCTTTTCTGTTCTTTGACCTTAATTTTTTCATGTATTTTAAATATTTAAATTATTAATTATGGTGACTTATAGTACTTTTTACATAGTTTCCAAATATGTTATTTTTTTTTTGAAAAAATTAAAGTGTTGAAACACACGGTTAAAATTAAGAAGTTTGACTCTCGAAAAGCGAAAAGAGTCCATCTTTTGAAACTAAGGGAGTAATGATTTTGCTTTTGAAACTGTGATATTTATGTAACAAATTTGCCAGCGTATCTTAACCAAAAATTTGAAAATAAGTAATGCATTTTGAAAGCTTGATTGGTGTATAACCACGAGAAAGAGAGAGGAGAAAATCACCATTTTCCCATATCACGAACCCATGATA
>NC_081348.1:7616358-7718370 GCF_029784015.1 Lycium ferocissimum
TGGAAAAGGGCGGAAAAATCCCCAAAAATAGAAAACCGGTCAAGAACCGAGGACTGGGGGCTGCCCACATCGGATCAATAGTACCCGAGCCCGCACACTTCGGACTCAAGTACTAAGGGACTACCATACCCCGGGCTAACACCTATTTAAATCCAAGGCTTAAACGATAGTATTTTATGTAAGGGCCAAACAATCGATTGAATCGTGCCTAACTAGCTTGTTCTTGCCACGGCAATGATTGTAATTTTGTCTCCAGTTCTATCAATAAAACAAGGAAATTCCTCAAAGTATTGTCTTGGCTGAAACTGTCCGTCGCATTAATATTACATTTCATCGGACCCCTAAGTATCCGAAACGTGCAAACTAAAATACTACAATCTAAATCAGTAAGGACTACGGTCATCGGATCCCTAAGTATCCGAAACGTGCAAACTAAAATACTATGGTCTAGATCAATAAGGACTACGGTCCACCCCAAGTATCGGAAACGTGCAAACTAAAAAGACTGCGGTCTAAATCGGTGCCGCAAGGATCGCGGTCATGGTACCCCATATCCGAAACGTGTAAACTAAAAAGACTACGGTCTAAATAGTTAAACACTACGGTCTAAAAACCTGAAAATGACAACCCAGATTGTCTAGCTAATTACGGGCAAAACGAGGGCCGAAGTCATTTAGGATTTTGGCCTGATCACGTTATGCAACTCAGAGACGTCTAAGTTCGCAAACAAGGCATTTTGTATGCCACATATTCATTAAATTGTTAACGGTTAATGAACAACCTCGGTCTCGTCTCTAAAATTCGGTACTAGGATGATATCACAACGGTAACACTCGAGATTGAGTCACTGCCACTCAAATTTTATTTTTTGCTAAGGCAATGATACATGCTAAGGCAATAGCGCGTATCAAACAAACATTAAACCAAGCCAATAAGTGTTCTAATTCTTAAACACAGAATACAAGGCAATGAAAAATGGTGAATAAACTGGGCAAAAATATTCTTATATATATATATATGACAAAAGATTTACAAAGGCTTAGATAACGGCCTTGAGTTTGAAAAGAAAAAAAGAAACCTAAGACTCCTAAGCCTGATCTTTGCCCGAGCTCTCGGCGTCACCTTCCGCTCATTCGAGGTTACTATCCGACACCTCAGGATCATACACAGCCTTTTTCTCAGCCTCGAGCCTCTTGGCTTCCTCGATCTAACCCGACAAATCCACCCCGGTGGCATGAATCTCTTCTAGGGTCTCCCTATGGGATAGGCGCAGCATATACTCGGCTCGAGTGTTGCTAACCCACTCGGCCGCCGTCCCGTCGGCTTTATACTGAGATAACATCCCATCAAAACTCAAAATTTGGCCCAGGGCTTCAGTATGTTTGGCCCATAGATCGATAATATCACGGCCAAGGTTGTCACGCTCCGACTCGGCCAAAGCAAGTTTCGACCGAAGTTCATCAGCCTGCTCCGTCACCACACGAAGCAGATCCTTGAGAGCATCCCGCTCGGCGGCAAGACCAATCATTTTTTCCTCGAGGGCCCCAAGCCGACCTTCGTTGACTCGGCCGAAGTTGGTCAATGCGGGTCACATAATCCCGAACTCGAGAAGGAGTAGCATTAGCATCAGCTATTAACAGCTTATTATGAACTTCGAAAGCCCTTACGTTCTCTACTAACCGGTCATGTTCCCGTTTGGCTTCGATGGCCTCATTCCGGGCCTTTTCCAGATTCGGTTGAAGAGTGGATGGGTCGGGAAAGCTCGAGATATACTCCAGGTTCTGCTTGTAGAGCTCCCTGACCGCTTCCGCCTTGTGAGCCTTCTTCTTGAGCTGATCCTTAAGACGATTCACCCCTAACTTAAATCAGTGGAAGCTTTCGTGATGAAGCACGGAGGCCTAGTACAAAGAAGGAGCAACTGTCAGAATGAGACAACAAAATAAAGTTAAGTGTGGAAACAAAAGGAAGAAGGCATACACGATTCAAAGCCTGTTGAGCCTCGTTGAAAAGGCAGGATTCACTGACCTCCTTCATTTTCGTTTGATCCTCTTCGGTCACTAGGGGTAAGAATGGCGACACCCCGAATTGGCCCGTATAACGTGTTCGTCCATATCGCCAAGACCACAACGAGACCAACCTTTTTCGATTCCGATTTACGCTTGGGGCCGAAAAAGTTTACTCCAATTGGGGGGCCAAAATTAACCCCGAAATGATTCACCACGGGGATGGATAGATGTTCAAACCCCCGAAAAGACGCCTACGGCGGAGATGTCTTTCTGCACACTGGGGCCATTCGTCTTCCGGCGGCGACTAGCATCCCCGTCATTTTGCCTTTAGCCCTGGAGCTTTCGGATGAAACAGCCATCACTCGAGGCGGCGAGTCCTATTTGAAAATAATGGTCTCAGCCGAAGCCACAGCCTATATTGGAAGGACAGAACCTATACCATATAAGGGCGGAATGTAAGGTACCTTCGAGCCCGAGCGGAAAGCCTGGGCACCGACCTCAACTGCCGCCGCATATCTCTCTCCGAACCTTGAGTGGATGGGGGCTCGGTGGCAGCATCTTTAAGCACCCCGGCTCTCGACCCGACGGTTTCCGAACCCGCCAGTCTCGGGGCATCATCCTTCAAGCCTGTTGGCTCTTGAATTGTACTTTCCACCAATGGTGGAATGGTGTCTATCAAGCTTCTCAGCTCTTGGTTGGTGTTTTCCTTAGAATGCCGTTGCCTGACTAACACTGTGCCCTCGACATCGGAGTGATTCTTGAGCAGGTCAATGGCCTCGGAACCTAGAACACGAGCCCGGGCATCTTCTTTAGAGGCCTCCTTGTCGGTAAGCCTCGATCTTTTTTTGCCCTCCGAAGGAACACCGGAAGATTCGGAGGGCCTTCTTTTTCTCTTATCGCTCCGATCTTCCTCGGCGGTCTCCACTCCGATTCGCAGATGGGTAGGGGGCTTAGAAGGGTGCCCCTGTGTCACGACCCAACCCGTAGGCGTGACCCCTAAGGCTCGAATGGACAACTTTGTATACACCGGTTAACTATAATCATCCACAACTAGCATAATAAGGCACTTATATATAAAAAGGAAGGACGTCGTATTAAATATGTCGCATATATATACATATCACAGCAACTTTGTCTCTCGGGGCTAAAATTTTCAACGGTATAACATCGTACGAGCGGCGAAGGCTATCATAAATGTGAGAATGCCCCAACTATATATACGCAAGCCGACAAGGCGCCACTACACCACAAGCATCCCAAAACATATATATACATACGCAAGCCAACAAGGTCTGCTACTAATGGGAACGTCCCAAAACATAAGTATATATACAAATCGAACAACAACTATATACAAAACCACACATATGTCCTCGCGTACCTCTAAGAGTAACACAAGTACCATATGACGGACGGGGGCCCCGCCGTACCCCCGGAGTACACATATATACAACAAAAGGGATGTACCAAAAGCTGAGGCTCCCAACAAGGGAGCACTCCAAGATATTTGAATAGATATCCTAAGTGGCGGATCACCAAAACGAGCGTCATACGTACACGGGCATGAAACGCACCCCCGAAGAAAGCGGGTCGTACGGAATATGACCGAGCATGTAAAGCATGAAATATGGTGAACGGATCATACCGGGGGGTAAAGGAGTGTAGAAAACGCACAATAACCAGAAAATCACAAGGCTTGTATTTGAAAACATAAATCATGCATGTCAACATCATACCCAACCCGTTATGGGGTTTAATGACATAATTAGATAATCATCCTGTACATATGCATATATAACGTGTCCCGGCCCTCTAGTGAGGGACTCGGTAAATAAAATCATCATATATATGTACATATAACGTGTCCCGGCCCTCTAGTGAGGGACTCGGTGAATAATGCAGTAGAGCTGTGCACGAGAACATGTCCTGGCCCCGGACTCAGTGAAAGATGTGACAGTATGCACGAGCAGAGTAGTGAGTAACCATATGCATATAAATCATCTTTTGAGACTCAATAGATAAGTAGGATAATCAATGCTCGAGCAACGGGATAATAGTCACACTTTCACTCTTGAATATCATTACGAACTATATCAATAATGCCTCAGAGATCATAGACATGTATCATATTAATACGAGACAGCTTATAAAAGTTATGGTCATTAGTCATTTTGAAGTCTTTCAAGAATAGGAACTTTTATGTATCGTTTACTATCCAATCATATAGAAACTCGAGGGCAGTAACTCGACTACATTAAGAATTCTAATATCAAGAAATGAATAAGAATCATAAACATGCTCGAAACTTATGAATAGAATTACCCCAGAGCTCATATCGTATCTTACTTACATGTAGGACATGCCAAAAGAAAGAAAGGATAGGCTTTACATACCCGTCGTAGATCAACCGTAACCAAGCTTGCTTCGTCACTTCCTTTAGCCTATTTAATATGGGAGTAACACTATTGTCAATAAACTATGACTTCCCAAACTTATAAGTCTACAACTAATCACTTATGGGAATCACTTCTTTGTTCATACTTCCATATTTCCATTTTAACTAGTATTTTGATTAGTTAAAAACTTAGCGGAAATCGGGCAGCATTTCCTCTGAAAACTTAACAATCCTCGAGATTCCAATTTAGCCAAAACAACATTCAAAATACCAACAACAACAATATCAACAAATTCATATCAAACTAGAATTAAATCCATTCTTACATCACTTCCAAAACAGCCTAATTTACATTCCTATACCGATGCTTGTATACACTTCCTTATTTTCGTATATACATAGTATAACGCCAACAAAAATAACAACAACTAAAACTGCAACTAATTCCCATGATATTCCAGCCCACAAAGTAGCTCATAATAATCACCAAATAGTCCATACGATAACAATAACAATTTATCCGATTTCCCGCAATTAATTTCGTAGTTCCCGTCTCACAATTTAACTATGACCTGGATGAATTTAAATATATCTAGTAGATGATAATTCTTACCTCGTATGCCAAGAATTAATCTTCTTCCACCTAACTTCACTTCGAAGAAAGCCCGAATCCAACAACCCGATAAAATACAACAACGAGATTGAAGCGGTGAGCAAAACTCGTAAATTGTGCTTGTGAAGAATTATACCTTGTTCTCTTAAACTATAATCCACGTTACCTATGGTGAATAGGTCTCGTTGCTGCCTCCATGAAATATTTGCAGCAACCTTATTATTCTCAAGTGAATAGTGACAATTGAATATATATGAAAAGAATCTTTGGCCCTTTACACGTGTGGCCCTTTACACCTATCTTAGTGTTGCTCACTAAAATGATACTAAATATCATCTTGCTTCCACACTTCCACTATTTACGTGGAAGTGTCCCCTCCTTTTTCCACGTTGCCACTTATCCATGTAATTGAATTAATACCATAATTAATTTCTTACTCTCCCACTTTATTCCAATATTAACCAATCATCCACATATTTAATTTCATGATCTCAATTCCCTTAAATAGTAATCATCTTTAATACCCGCCATATCCTCATTATCATGCTTATGTGATATAGCACTAGTCCATAACCTCTTTCGCAACACCAAATATTATCTCCAATCACCGCCATCCAACTTTTAGGCCCTAAATAATTTTTTTGGACTTCATTCCTCATATACACCAAGTTCTTGATTTTCATGCTTCAATATGACTAAATTCTCCAGGCTTGGGTAAATTTGCTCATGCTAGACGGTTCAATTTCCTAGTCCAAAAATACGGGGTATTATAGCTTGGACCGTATCCCATTCAAATAAATTTCAAACCTCGACGAAATTTTATTTTCTTCGATTTGTTTAACTTCTAATATTTACAACCCATCTGTACCATCACTCTAACCACCTATAAGCTTGGGGAATAACCTCGTTTCAGTTACTAATGTCATTTAACTCGCACGCTTTCCAACGCACGAAAACACTGAATGTAACATCCTTCCCCCCTTTAGAACATTCGTCCTCGAATGTTAAACTAGTTTTGTATAAGTATACTGGTCATTGTGATCTCATAATGAATCAATTGTAACTCGAACTTCATTTATCATGCTATGCCTCTCTTCACTTATCCTAATGCCATTTCCCACTAGACACCTGTTAATATTGAATTTCCAAGGAAAGTGGTCATAATTCAGCTACTTTCGTAATTGACTGCAACTTACTATATCCATCTACATTTGAAGTTTAGGTCAAATTTTTCTTGTTTTGGAGTCATCTTTTCGATACCGTAGAATAGGAGCTGTCTGTCCTTTGGGTAGCTTTACCATCACATATTGGTTCCTCTTGTTCGCCCTTTTAATTCTTACAGGTCTACTTCCATTCTTTATTTAGGTCGCATAGTCCGCAGCGTACCTTCTTGTTGGAGTCATTATTTTAATCCTCTGACATGCATTATCTATAACATTCCCTCTGAATAGTTGAAAATGAGTTTCCTTTTTAGTAATGACTCTCGGTTGCAATACCCCCTTGATTCCTCAGGAATATGGGTGAGTCACTTCCTGGTATTAAGTCTTACATGGTTTGCAAATCTCTCCCACTTCACTTCTTCCATATGATCATGATAATGGTATTGATTTACATCTGTAGAGTCTAGATAAATTCAATCCGAGATGTCCTGTCATAGATGTCTCTCGTCGACTCATTAAAGGCTTCATAATTTTTGAGAATTTCATAATCCTCCGGTAACCTGTAGACCCTTCGCAGACTTCTACGAATAAAATGAAATTTCCCAAGGTGTAACATTATTTCACTTCAATAACCTTACATTGCTCTGCTGTTCCAGTCCATATTCTGGAATCTTTAGCATCATGTATCACTTCTCGACTTCTGTAAAAGATTTTTAACTGTCACTTTGCTTTTAGCTTTTAATCTCGATCTTTAACTGGAGTTCCCTCATATAATAACTTTACATAGCTGCTCTATGCTTTAACTATCATCACTGGTATCATTTTGAGAGAATTTTTTGATTTTTGCATATAAATTCACTGTCATCCAGTAACCAGCTAGTTCTGATCGTCTCGCTTAAATCATTTCACAATTTCCTTTAATCCAACTCGTAACTGTTATATCCCGTATTTTGTACGTCGGGACATTTCGAGCTAACCATGAAAAGTGAAGGACAAGACTACTCCGGGATGTGAGGTTGAGATTTTTGACCTTCGATTTTATTTTAAGGTATAAGTTGCGTGTGATTTTATTGGAATGGAATATTAAGGAAAATTTGGGGTTAAAAGTGAATTATGAAAAGTTATTAATTTTTCATGAAATGGCCATGTTGGCCGTGGGAGGTGGTGTGGGTCCCACCCTTGGTTGGCCAAATTTGACTAGTCAAGCTATGAAGGGTGCATGTGATCACTTTACAATCAGTAGGGACTAGAAGTGACAAAAATTAATTCTTGAGGGGGCCTAGGTGGCCGGCCAAGAGGTGTGGGCCGTAGGGCCACATGTGCAAATTTTATGTGGGCTTAAAAGATGACAACTTAAGTCATCTTCATCATTCTCATCTCCTAGACATTTCAAGAAACTTGGAGGAAAAACTAGAAGGGCCATTCGGCCAAGCGTGGAGAAAATGAAGATCACAAATCTTCATCAAAAAATTTATTTCTTCTAGGTTTTCCACTCATTGGAAGGTCCTAAACAACATGGAGTAATTGTTAGAGCAAGCAAACCATTTATTCTTGCAATTCTCAACCCAAGCCATGTTGAAGAACTAAGTGAAGAAGGTAAGTTTTAATCCTCTTTTCATATGTTATGGATGGTTTATATGTGTCGTGGTGTGTGAAAATGAATGAAATTCAGGAAATCATGCATGTTGAGGTGTTGGCCGTGTGTATGTAGTGGTGTGTAGGAATGATGAATTAATTGTAGTGAGCATGCTTGTGTGTTGTTGTAGTGTGTAGAAATGAATGAAGTTCGTGAAAATATGGATGATGGTGTGTGGCCGTGTAATGGGCTGTTTTGGTGGGACAAGATGAACTAATTTTATTTAGTGTTTTAGTTGATGATTGTTGTGGATTATATGATGAAAATGAATGTTTAATGATCCAAGTTGAAATGGTAACCATGTGGGCTGATTTGGATGTTAATGCGATTTTAATACAATCTATTGTAATCATGAAAATGAAGTTGTTAACATGTAGATTGTTGGTGTAGTATATGAATTTGGAAAAAAAGAAATGTGTTGTCGTTGTTCTTACGGAATTTGAGAGGTTTCGGGTGATGTTGCCCATTGGTTGGATTGCTTGTGTGAATTGCTTAAAGTGTTCATGAATATTGTTTGGAAGGTTTCGGATTAGTATTTGAATGTATAAGCATTGGTGTTGGCTTGATCATATGTAGTTAATTTGAATATAAATGGAATGTTGTCGAATTATGTAGAAAAGAGTTATTGACGTTAGAATGCATTCGAATTGATTGTTGATGTTGTTGGTATGGTTGTTGAAGATTGGCCGAGTTGAATTCTCGGGGTTGTTGAATTTACAGGGGAAATGCTGCCCAAATTTCTGTAGATAAAGTGCTAGCCTAGAATTAAATTCCGGAGTGCCTATGGCTAATGTTTGGTATCTAATGATGTTGTTGTAGATTTGGGAAGCCGAGACGTAAGTCTGGATTAACTTAGGAAGCGGACGAGGTATGTAAAGCTAACCTTTCTTTTTTTTGGCATGTCCTAATTGTAAATAGGCTATCACACGAGTCTCGGGGTAACTCTATTCTTAAGATCCGAGCTTGACTACGATCCTTATTCACTCCTTAATGTTGGCAATTTTGACATGGTCAAATTATGGTTCTTAAGTCTTCTGTATGATTGAATTACCAATGCTGTATAAAGAATGTTGTTTTTAAAAGACTCTGTAACTACGAACGACCGTAACTTTCACAAATGAGCTTGGATCGCTTCGAAACGTTCGTGGGAGATTCTATAATGAATAAGGTCTCCAACTTACGTAGATGGACCCGGATCGGTTTGATGCCGTCCGTGGGCCCCGAGACTTTCCTTTGTGTAATGCTAACGACCCTTGAAGGATTCAGTGTGACTATCGTCTTAACTCTCGAGCGTCGATCACTTACTTCTCTATCGAGTTTGTAATGACGATTATGCCCCTAATTTCCATAAGCTATTTCATATGGTTGGATGTGTATCTATGAGTCCTAATGTCCTATTTGATACATTTTCGACGACACTCGGAAGAAACTTGGTTTGACTATCGACTTGGTTTTTAAATGATGGTTCACTTTGATTATTCTATCGAGTCTTTGAAAATGTTTTAAAAAGCGCATATAGTTGCTCACGACTCGCTCGTGCATATGGTTGTTACCTCTTTCACCGAGTCCCGGCCGGTTATGTATCGTGCGCACTATGTTATTTTTCGGTGCGTTGATGTGTTACGGTTCACCGAGCTCCTCGCCAGAGGTCCGGGTTCCGTTTATATTCGGTGTTAGCGCGAGCCGGCGCGATGCGTGCTATGACGTGTTGGGGATATGTTCGGTTACGGAGATATGAAACCTTCGGTGTGATGTCGTGCATGGCGCCAACGACGGGCGGGCGACCATATTCTAAGAGCCCCATGCATGATTTATGTTTACGAGTAAGCATTTTTATATTCTCGGATATTGCATTTACTTTCCGTACTTCGGTTTTGATTATGATCCCGTTTACTATATTTCATGCTTTGCATACTCGCACATATTCCGTACCGACCACCTTTCTTTCGGGGTCGCGTTTTCACGCCGCAGTGGCGTATACTTATTTGGGCGATCCACTAGCTTAGATTCCTCCGTCACCGTTCGGGAGCGCTCCCTTGTTCCGGGAGCCCATACTTTGATCCCATTCTATTATCGTATATGTGCATATGTTTATTCACCCCACGGCGGGGCCCCGTCCCGTCATATGATTTATTTATTACTCTTAGAGGGTCCGAGACACACGCGCGGGTACGGGTAGTCACCGTTCCGCCCGCGTCCGCGTGATTTATGTTTCGGACGTTCCCCCCCCCCCCCCCCCCCCCGCATTTTAATAGCCTTGCCGGCTTATACGTGATATCATTTATTTGTAAATATATATATATATGTATTCGGATATATTTTCTCGGGGGCGACGGTTCACTTTTGTACGTATAAGACCCGATTATGCCGCCATGGTCCGATGACCGACTTTTTTTTGCATACGTCCAATCTCTTCCGTACACCGATTATGGTTAATCGGTCCGTATGGGTGCCCACGGCACTAGTCACGAAGCCACGGGTTAAGCCGTGACGTAACACTTCAGGCATATTATCTCGTGTCATTTCTTTATCTTTAACTCAAACTCTTCTGTTGCCCCTTTTACTCAGATTTTGCTCTTAACTTTCCTGTTACACATTATGTTGCAATCTTTACAAGAATATGAAGAAGGTGCTCAAATTAGCCCAAGAAATACCTGTGTTATTTCACCAATCTTTATGCTTTACCTTGCCTTCTTTCTCCTTATTTTACAACCGGATCGGATAAATCTTTGGTTCAACCATGGCCATGTCCTATTTGCCCTCAGTACTAATTCTATCTTGGTAATTTGGCTTAAACCATCTTTACATCTTTCTGTAATGTACCTAAAATATCACAACTGCATTGTCATTACTAAATCCTCACTCTTCTTATCAAGTACTCACTTGGTCTCATCTTTAACATACAAGTATTCGTAGATTGTATAACTATTCTTGTACAACTTGTATAAGGTATATTCAATTTTAGACATAATCTTTCAGTTTCCTGGCTCGTTCTGCTTTACATATCTCATTCATTTTAAAACTCACTCATCCTATTTTGTCATACTTCTTCCCTTCCTTTATTCACTCTTTGATTTTCTCATTTCCTACCATAGGAGATTTTCTATTCCCTCTCCTTTGTTACTTATAAGTCGCAATATCATTAACGAACAGCTTTATTGTCAACATCTTAGCCTCTAATCCGGCATAACATTGCTATCTTTCACAATATCTCTTAAGTTACTTGTTCTCATTCTCTTGTTGTATTCTTTCTTCTTTTTAAAAGCACCCACCTTTTTAATGTCATATTATCCAAGATCTTTACAAATAATTCTCAACACTGTCTCAATTACCATCCTAACTTCTGTCTATTTATTGCTGGCTTTTAGATCTTACTAACTTGTCTCAGCAAGGGACCTCACTTGAAGTTTAAGCATCCATATCAAATATATTACAGTGTCAATTGTCTCCATCTTACACTTGCATTTCCCGCACTTGCTTTCCCCCTTAAGGGTGTACTTATACCATTATCCGTTTATACTTTGCTCTCTGTCCCTATTTCCAATCTCAATTAGACAAAGACTATTCCGACGATAAGTCTGTGTCTTTGAAATATTATCTTTATCCCAACCTCCATACTTATCCGGTTTTTCCTTTATTGTTCATAATACACCATTTGTTCCTCAAGTTCATCGTCTTTGTCCTTTAAGGATTTCCTATTTTGAGGTGAAGTCGTATGCCTGTGATACCCCTTATGCCTTATTGCTTTTTACCACTTATTTGTGTACCCAACACGCTTAGCACTCATCAAGACATAACAAGTTCGTCTTATGTGGTCTTATCTTATCACCATGTCGTCGTACTACACTTTTAAGTTCATAACTATATATTCCCTTTTTGTTCCATACTCGTACTCAATTAATTACGTCTATCTTGGGTGCTTCCGTTAGAATTCCCTTATAAATTCTCCCGTCTATGTCCATCTTTTATTCTGCACACGAGGAATTTTATGCTACCTCTATATCATTCGGAACACATTACTTCCGCATAATCCTTTTCTCATTTTCAAAACGTAATGTTCATCCATGTTTATTCGTATCATACCAGTCATTTTCTAGCATTCATTGTACCTCGTTACTCATCTTTCTATAGCTTGGTCTTTCACAAATTCCGTCACTTATAGTACTCATGTCCTCACACATATCATGATCTATTACTGCCGTTATCTCGCTTTCTTCTTATTTTCTTCTTTTAATTACTCCTTCTTCTCTCGGTGCTCGCTATCATTTTCCGTTACCACATAATCTTTATTCTAATTTTCCTAGGAGAACTTTATAACTCCTTCTTATTCGTTCTATAACTCACTTGTATACTTTAGTCACATAGGTCACGTCATATCCTTTAGTCACCCCCTCACTAGGGTTAACTTATTTTCATAACAATCCTCATTATATCCACATTATATTCTGTTCGTAATCAATCTTATAGTGTAACACTTCTTAACCTTTTACCCTTTCTGGTTGATCTTATCCGTAATATCTCACAAGTTGTCCTATCAGTACAATCATATCAGTCACAATTCTTTTAACTCTATGCCCTTGTCGCCATCATACTATTACTTCTTTTAACTATTAACTCATCATATTTTATCCCTGCTTATCAATTCAGTCGATACCTTAATATAACACTCTATCAAAATTTACCAGCCTTTTCTAAATTATCTCTCAGTACCGCAAGCCCTTTCCAAATTGTCCTAGCATTTCCTTTTTACCATATTAATAACGACCTCGCAATTACTATTACCACCAATTTAGTGCTTAACTTATTTCTCAAGGTCGACGTACTCGCAACTTAGTCAAATCCTATCATTACCATTGACACGACCTTTCGGGACATATTACAAACCTATATCTCGTTCTCTTTTTATTTCGGGAAAATTTTGGCGAGTTTCTCTCGTATTTCTTATTATCTCCAAACTCGCACGCGAGAAAATACCAACGATCCTCACGGGGCCAACATATATATATATATATATATATATATATATATATATATATATATATATATATATATATATATATATATACACATATCACGACACACGGTGGGTCCCAATATCAACAACAGTACGAAAATGATGAACTTACCTCGTATGTCCAACTCAAACTGCACCTGTTACGCTTTCCTGTTTACTTTCCCTTTCAATCTTCAACCTTACATTTCAATCGCACCTCAATACCTTACCTGACATATACCTTTCGTACCTTTACTTACCTGCGTGCTTTGTAACTTCCAATATCACCAGTCGCCCTCTTCTGTCGATGTCGTCCTTCTGCTGAAATCAAAGGTTAGTATAAGAAATCTCATTTCCTATGGCTTGGCTCTATCGCACGATCTTGGATATGAAAGAAAGGTAACATCCTAAATGCCCTGTAGCTTCCTATTTATAGACGTGGTGCATAACACACCAATAAACAAGACTCTACTAGACACGGTCTGTAGACACTCCGAGGATGAATTGCTCTGATACCACTTTTGTCACGACCCAACCCCGTAGGCCGTGACTAGTGCCCGAGATGGACACTCGTATACTCCGGTTAACTATAATCATCCACAACTAGCATAATAAGGCACTTATATATAAAAAGGCAGGACGTCGTATTAAAACTGTCGCATATATATACATATCACAGCAACCTGTCTCTCAAGGAGCTACAACTTCCAACAGATAACATCGTACATAAGCCGGCAAGGCTATCATAACATGTGGGAACGCCCCAACTATATATACGCAAGCCGACAAGGCTGCCACTACACACAGCATCCCCCAAAACATATATATATATACGCAAGCCGATACGACACACGAACGGGGAACGTCCCAAAACATAAGTCATATATACACGATGAACGGAACTATATACAAACCCATACATATGTCTACGGACCTCTAAGAGTAACAACGAGACCATATGACGGGACGGGCCCCGCCGTGCCTGACACATATATACAACAAAAGGGACCTGTACCAAAAGCTAGCCGGAACAAGGGAGCACTCCAAGATAGGCCGAATAGATATCCTAAGGTACGGGTAGATCACCAAAACGAGCGTACGTACTGCGGGCATGAAACGCGGCCCAGAAAAAAGGGATCGATAATACGGAATATGTGCGGGCATGTAAAGCATGAAATATAGTAAACGGGATCATGCGGAAATAAGGAGTGTAGAAAACCCGGTACAATAACCTTAAAACCACAAAGGCTTGCCTTTGAAACATAAATCATGCGTGTCAACATCATACCCAACCCGTTATGGGACTTAATGACATAATTAGATAATCATCCTGTACATATGCATATATAACGTGTCCCGGCCCTCTAGTGAGGGACTCGGTAAATAAAATCATCATATACATGTACATATAACGTGTCCCGGCCCTCTAGTGAGGGACTCGGTGAATAATGCAGTGGAGCTGTGCACGAAAACATGTCCTGGCCCGGGACTCAGTGAAAGATGTAACGGTATGCACGAAGCGAGTAGTGAGTAACCATATGCATATAAATCATCTTTTGAGACTCAATAGATAAAGTAGGATAATCAACGCTCGAGCAACGGGATAATAGTCACACTCGGTACTTTGAATATCATTACGAACTATATCAATAATGCCTCGAGAGATCATAGACATGTATCATATTAATACGAGACGAGCCTTATAAAAGTTATGGTCATTAGTCATTTTGAAGTCTTTCAAGAATAGGAACTTTTATGTATCGTTTACTATCCAATCATATAAAAACTCGAGGGCAGTAACTCGACTACATTAAGAATTCTAATATCAAGAAGTGAATAAGAATCATAAACATGCTCGGAACTTATGAATAGAATTACCCCAGAGCTCATATGTATCTTACTTACATCTAGGACATACCAAAAGAAAGAAAGGATAGGCTTTACATACCCGTCATAGATCAACCGTAACCAAGCTTGCTTCGTCGCTTCCTTTAGCCTATTTAATATGGGAGTAACACTATTGTCAATACACTATGACTTCCCAAACTTATAAGTCTACAACCAATCACTTATGGGAATCACTTCTTAGTTCATACTTCCATATTTCCATTTTAACTAGTATTTTGATTAGTTAAAAACTTAGCGGAAATCGGGAAGCATTTCCTCTGAAAACTTAACAATCCTCGAGATTCCAATTTAGCCAAAACAACATTCAAAATACCAACAACAATAATATCAAAAATTTCATATCAAACTAGAATTAAATCCATTCTTACATCACTTCCAAAACATCCTAATTTACATTCCTATACCGATGCTTGTATACACTTCCTTATTTTCGTATATACATAGTATAACGGCAACAAAAATAACAACAACTAAAACTACAACCAATTCCCATGATATTCCAGCCCACAAAGTAGCTCATAATAATCACCAAATAGTCCATACGATAACAATAACAATTTATCCGATTTTCCGCAATTAATTTCGTAGTTCCCGTCTCACAATTTAACTATGACCTGGATGAATTTAAATATATCTAGTAGAGGATAATTCTTACCTCATATGCCAAGAATTAATCTTCTTCCACCTAACTTCACTTCAAAGAAAGCCCGAATCCAACAACGCGATAAAATACAACAACGAGATTGAAGCGGTGAGCAAAACTCGTAAATTGTGCTTGTGAAGAATTATACCTTGTTCTCTTAAACTATAATCCACGTTACCTATGGTGAATAGGTCTCGTTGCTGCCTCCATGAAATATTTGCAACAACCTTATTATTCTCAAGTGAATAGTGACAATTGAATATATATGAAAAGAATCTTTGGCCCTTTACACGTGTGGCCCTTTACACCTATCTTAGTGTTGCTCACTAAAATGATACTAAATATCATCTTGTTTCCACACTTCCACTATTCACGTGGAAGCGTCCCCCTTTTTCCACGTTGCCACTTATCCATGTAATTGAATTAATACCATAATTAATTTCTTACTCTCCCACTTTATCCCAATATTAACCAATCATCCACATATTTAATTTCATGATCTCAATTCCCTTAAATAGTAATCATCTTTAATACCCGCCATATCCTCATTATCATGCTTATGTGATATAGCACTAGTCCATAACCTCTTTCGCAACACCAAATATTATCTCCAATCACCGCCATCCAACTTTTAGGCCCTAAATAATTTTTTTGGACTTCATTCCTCATATATACCAAGTTCTTGATTTTCATGCTTCAATATGACTAAATTCTCTAGGCTTGGGTAAATTTGCTCATGCTAGCCGGTTTAATTTCCTAGTCCAAAAATACGGGGTATTATAGCTTGGACCGTATCCCATTCAAATAAATTTCAAACCTCGACGAAATTTTATTTTCTTCGATTTGTTTAACTTCTAATATTTACAACCCATCTGTACCATCACTCTAACCACCTATAAGCTTGGGGAATAACCTCGTTTCGGTTACTAATGTCATTTAACTCGCACGCTTTCCACCGCACGAAAACACGGAATGTAACACCGTGGCCGGGAGCCTTGGTGTCGGCTTCATCATCCGAGGCCTCCTCTTCATCTTGCCCTCGGATCTTGGTGGCCTTTGAAAGGCTTGCAAAGAAGGAAGAACAAAATAAGTAAATAAATTATGGTATAATGCAAGAGAGAAGGTAGGACAGAACCTCAGTCAGAAACTCACCATGATTCTCAGCCTCCCATCTGCCCCTGGATAACGAACTCCAGTTGCGATTGGCGTAAGTAAGTTGAGAACAAATTCTCTTGATCTATTCCTCCAAGTTAGAAACTACGTTGAGGGTTCGGGAAATTGTGCGCAAACACATGAACATAGTTAAAAATTATCGCAAATAAAGTATCAGAAATACCACCGGGCTGTTTGAAAATATAAGCAGCTTACGAGTCGGGTTTCACTCTCAGAGAATGGAATCTTGTCGGTAAGGATCAGATCCTCGATCCTAACCCAGACAAATCTTCCCTGCTAGCATCGGTCCGCGTCCTTATCAAGGCTAGAAAAGAGGCTTTCCTTGCTCGTTTCATGAGGTTGATACAACCGGAGAAGGTGGTTGACCGTGAAAGGCTCATTCACGTTATTTGTAAAATAATGAAGAAGTACAACGATCCTCCAAAATGAGGGGTGGATCTGATCGAGGCAGATTTCGTACCTCTTGCAAAAGTCCAAGATCATCGGGTCGAGTGGATTAAATGTGAAGGGGTATGTATAAACACTCAGATACCCCTCCACGTGGGTCATTATGGCTTCAGCGTGCTCGGGAATAACGACCTCCATATCTTTCCAACCACAGTCCTTCTTGACCTGCTTGAGTTCATTCCGAGAATCGTGCATATGTAGTCTGATATATCAGCACCCCGATCACCTTGCTAAGAAGGCCTCTCAACCTAAAAATTTCTGGTCGTTACATAGTCAGATGGGACAAAATCTGACAACTTCGGTTCCGGTTCTGGGGCTGAAGAAGTCTCGCCAATTTTTGCTTTTGAAGACTTGGTCGTTGTTCTGGAAAATAACAAGATTTAAAGGTTTGGTATGAGGGTTTGAAGGTATAGGAAGATCTGTTGGGAATATGAATTTATGAGCTTATGAATGTATGCAGGTAGACATATGCAAAGACACGATGGTAAAATTTCGAGAGTGAAATTTCTGAAAGTAAAAAGTGAAAGGAAAAGTTTGGCTTTTATAGAGAGAAGCCGAGATGGTAGACATTCCGTAACCGACTTCTCACCCAACTGGGTCATGACGCGTAGCTAGTATCAGAGCGACGTGACAGATGGGACTCTAGTCTTATCCATTTATATGGAACTTACAGAGAAAGGAACCGAACATGCTTTGGCTTCCCATCGCCTCGTGCTATCTAGCCACGTCGATATTGATTCAGTCATGATCGAGGGTGATCAAGTATCGACCATAGCCTATTATGGCATGAACGAACTAGGAACACCGAGATGGAATGAGAAGCAGCTGAACATGGGGCTCGTTAGCAAGACGTTTTGATTTTTTCCCGCGTTACTCCAAAACTTACAAGTCAAAATAACCATGGATCCAACATTGCAAAAGCATAAACGAGGGTAAAAGTTCAAACGAAAGATAGAAGTCGAATGCATTCATTAAAGCCTAGTATAGGATCGGTCAACGAAGTTCTATTAATTTGCTTCATATAACGAGTTCCCGATTTTCTCCCAACAAAAGAAAAGAAAAAATGGGTCCAAACTTACGGCCTTAAACTAGAACAAAAGGGAATCCCAAGCCGGTATAATGGGCCAAAGGTTGAGAACTTCGGCCTATACCTTAGGGCGCTAAAATAGTATGAAGCATCGGCTAGACGACTCCGGGACTGTCCTCAGGAGAAGTCGAACAGGGGATATTTAGGTCCGGCATGTCTTCCTCATCGAGAACTATCATCGAGAGTGGTCCATCATGGGCTATCTCCCGCCGAGTCTCCATGATATGGCGCGTTCTGAGCCGAGAACCAATCCTTGAAGGGATGGCCGAGGTGCTTGTAGTGATTCATTGGCTAGGCGTCTACACCGACGCAGGTGATGCCGTTCTTCCCCAAATGGCATCCTCGACGCCCTCTTCAACAATGGTTTTTCCTTTTGAAGACCTTTTTGTCAGGAGTCCTGAAAATCTAAGAATCGGGGTTAGAATACGATATGGAAGGATAAAAAATTCCACAAACAGATTGAAAATTACCATGGCTTTTGCCCTTCCACCTTTCGGGTGCCATTTCCTCCAAGAACGGCCAGAGTTACGAGAAGCACCCAAAAGCGCAATTACCCATTCAACGATAGTGATGACAAGCTCAGATTCGATCGGATTCAGGGTAGGGTTCCACATCTCCGGGAAATCTGCGGATAAAGAGCGGTGAAGTTGGGCCGTGCGAATCATTACGAATCGATGTAGCCATCCTCGGTCATAATCATCTTCCGAGTCTATGAGGCCTCGAGTCCCTCGAGGAAACAGATGAACTATCCCCCATCGGATTGCCCGGGGCATGTATATATGTAACAAATGATTGAGGGTGAAGGGAACCCCGGCTAGGTTAGAAAATATTTCGAAGCAGTACACAAGCCTCCAAATTTGTGGTATGATTTGGCCAATGCAAACACAATATCGGCAACAAAAATCCGTGATCACTTGAGGAATGGGAAGAGAAAACCCGATGGCGAAAGGATAGGTATAGATCATCGAATAGCCGGCCACACGATGATTGATCCTCATCCCTCTTTCAATAGGGCGGACATCGACATCCGCACCAAGGTTGTAATTTTTCCTAATCACGGGGATGGTAGCCTCGTCGATGAAGGATTCGAATTTGTCCACAGAGTTGAGGTGAAAAGATGCTTTGCAGTCATTCTCATATCTAAAACCGGCTAGAAGGATATCCGCTGCAAGGAATTTTATTTCCTCTTCAGGACCGGTGGCCCCCGTCGTGGACAAAGGTGGTGAATGTGGTGGAGACGCAGAATGATCCTCACCTTGGGTTAACAGCGGTAGAGAAGCCATGGCTAAGATTAACGCGCAATATCGAGTGAAGGAAGATAATGCTTTAAGGAAAAGGATTCAGAACTAAAAGGATACGGAACTTGGCAAAAGCAAACAAAAGATTTTTAAGAAAAAATAAGGTTTAGGGCTTAAAGTCAAAAGTGCATGGCAAGAGGGAGACTTACGGGCTTTATATAAGGGGAGAATGCAAAAGTTGTAAAGGGATTCAAGAATTCCAACGATGGGCGGATTCCCAAGAATGATTAGGCGGCTGAAATAATGATGAAGCGGATTCCCAAGAAAGATTAGGCGGCTAAAACAATGATGAAGCTGACATCGGGCAGAATGCAATGATTTTGTCACGACCCAAAACGATGAGCCGTAACGAGTGCCTGATCGCTAGTGACCACACACCCCTATACTCGGATCTGGATAACAAGGGCCCATACCTAACTCAAATTGAACTTATACTGACCTATGAAAGCAGGACATCATGAACTCTCGTACAATCTATATATATAAATATATGCTGAAAGAACGGCGCAAGCCGACTAGGCCGCTACATACACTGTACACAAAAGAACAGAAGCCGACAAGGCTACATCATCTGTCAGATACATACAAGCGTTGTCGGACACTTCTCTTTGGAATAAAAGCTGTAGAAAGGAAGGGACAGGGCCCCGTCATACCCATATACATGTACATCTCAAAAGAATAGCATACCAAAATAGACTGCAACTCCAGACTAAATGGAGCGCACTGACTACCGCTGGGTAGAAGTCCTACCAAGCTGGACCGCCTGTCCGTCTACCTGAACCTGCGGGCATGAACGCAGCCCCCCGAGCAAGAGGGGAGTCAGTACAGATAATGTACTGAGTATGTAAAGCATAAGAGTAACATGAACATAAGAATCATGAACGGAGTCCAAAACTCAAAAGCCAAACTGACTATCTGAATGCATCTCTATGACTGAGAATTTGAAACTATCTACATAAATCTGTATAGTTGACAATGCCTCTGTGGGCGTATAATATGTATTCTCTCAATGATAATCATGCTCATGTATATATATAGGTCATAGTGTTGAGAAACATTCAGCCCGATATATTATCTCATATCCCATTAGCCTCTCCGCGGCCATCATCATCATCATCATCATATATATTGCTACAGAACGTGCAGCCCGATCCATATATCATCATCATGGTGCACCAGCTGATTAGGTGGTAATGCGTATATATCACCTATCCCTTTCTCCATACCTCATATACATATAACATTCGCGTATATAATGCCTTCTGCTCACGGGTTAATATACATATGAATATATGAATACAATGCATGTATAAACTGAATACATAAAACTCTCGGAGTGACACGAGGTCGTACTATCTCCGATGAACATCTTTTGAGCTAACATCATCAACATAATAAATCTCAAGACCCATGTACAGAACGAACAATCATAAATGGGGTATAGGAACATCAATGACTGAAGTACTCCTAATGCTTCTAAGAGTAGAGTAATATGGAAGCTCGTTTACTCATTTATTGGGTCGTATCATAAGATCATGCCAAAATGAAGGAAAGGTTAGCCTTAACGTACCTTGAAGTGTATCTAATCGTCCAACTTCTACTTCTCGAACTTGTAAGTCTACAATCAAGATAATATAGGCTTTAATTAGACTATTTCCCTCACTTACTGACCATTTTAAATACAAAAAGAGCTTAACAAATTGCGGACAACATTTCTCTTATAAACTTAACAATCCTTCAAATTCCAATTCAATCCAACATCAACCACAATATCAACAACAACAATGTCAACACTTACATATCAAGATATAATCAAATCCATTCCAATTCATATCTTAAAACACCCCTTAATCACCATCTTACCCTTCATCAACTCACCACTTTCATAACTATCTTCTCTTTACTTAAAACTACTAAAACTCTTAGTAATTAACTTAAGTACAAAGGTAGAAATCATTTACATACCTTGAGGGGTCTAAGATTCCAAGGGTTAACTTCAACTCCAACTTCCCAAGCTTCACAACATTAATGAAACCCAAGGAACAACCTTCTTCTTCATAAGATCGGGTTTACGGGGCTCGGATCTTACCAAATCTCCACTAATATAATAGAAATTGTAGAGAGAAAATATTCTAGGGCTTTCTCTGATTTGGGAGCGAAAATAATGAAATAAAACGTGAGGGCTTCATATTTATAGGTGGGGCAAAACAGCCCCAGGGGGTCGACGAGCAGGTCGACGGCCACGTCGACAGGTTGACGGTCCGTTGACTTTCACCGTCCTTGCTCCACTTGAGATTCAGAGAAGGCGGCATCTCCACGGCATAGGTTGATGCCACCGTTGACACGTCGATGGTCTGTCGAAGGGGACTGGTTCCTGCTAGTTCCTTGAGTTCCCCAGCTTGTGACGATTAGATCTGTTTAACTCCCAATCCAATAATATTGCGAAGGACACTTACCCATACTTTGGTACACGCGAGGTGAAGCACTTAATATCTCAAAAATTGGGTGCGGATTTCCATACTAAGGGCATATGCTAGCAATAAGCCATAAACTTTCTTGTGACGAAATTGAGAGGTGTAACATTCTTCCCTCCTTAGAAACACTTGTCCTCAAATGTTCATACAAGTCATGGGCTATAAAAATTTCGGCAGAGGCTCCCCTGTAAATATACCAATCCAACTTGTTCACAGAAAACCAAAATAATGCCACGTAGGGCCTCATGCTAAAATATACAACACCATGGCCTCACACGACCAATCACAATAACTATAAATAAAACCAATACCTGGGGGAGATGATGCCTCAGACTGAGCCTCCTGCAATGACCGGAATAAGTAGGGATATTTAGACTTCATTTTCTCTTCCGCTTCCCAAGTTATTTCCTTAACATTATCATTTCTCCAGAATACTTTAATAGAGGCCACATCTTTAGTTCGCAATCGACGAACCTGTCTATCCAATATAGCCACTGGGTTTCCTCATATGAACTGCTTATTCACCTGGATATCATCTATCGGTACAACCCTCAAAAGATCTCCTATACACTTGCAGAGCATGGACACATGGAATACTGGATGCACAGACTCTAAATCAGAAGGTAACTCTAACTCATATGCCACCATACCCACTGTACGAATAATTTTATATGGACCAATGTATTGAGGGCTCAACTTACCCTTTTTACAAAATCTCATCACTTCCTTCATAGGTGAAACTTTCAGGAAAACTCAGTCGCCTACCTCAAACTCTAACTTGCGCCGCTGATTATCTGCATAGGATTTTTGTCGACTCTGCACCGCTGGTAATCTTTCTTTAATCACTTTCACTTTGTCGACCACTTGTTGTATTAATTCTGGACCTAATAACTGATTCTCTCCAACATCAAACCATCCTATGGGCGATCTATATCTCCGCCTATATAAAGCTTCATAAGGAGCCATCTGAATACTAGAATGCTAACTGTTATTATATGCAAACTCAATAAAAGGCAAATGATCATCCCAGCTACCTCGAAAGTCAATCACACAAGCTCTCAACATGTCTTCATGTGTTTGTGTAGTACGCTCCGCTTGCCCATCCGTATGCAGGTGAAATGGAGTACTAAGGCTCACCTGAGTCCCCAATCCATTCTGAAAAGATTTCTAGAAGTTAGCTGTAAATTGCGCTCCTATATCTGAAATAATGGCTGTAGGAACACCATAAAGTCGTACAATATCCTTAAGGTAAAGCTTCGCATAATCCTCAGCTGCATAAGTAGTTCTAGCAGGCAGAAAGTGGGCAGACTTTGTAAGCCTATCAACTATGACCCAAATTGAATCATACTTCCACTGAGTACGGGGCAAACTTGTAATGAAATCCATATTAATTATCTTCCATTTTCATGTCGGAATCTCCATAGCCTACAATAAACCTCCAGGCTTTTGATGCTCTATCTTAACTTATTGATAATTTGGACACTGAGCGACAAACTCTGCAATATCTTTCTTCATGCCATCCCACCAATGCACTTCCTTGAGATCATGATACATCTTTGTTGCGCCCGGATGGATAGAATACCGAAAATGATGGCCTTCTCCCATAACCTGCTGACGGAGGCCTGCAATATTTAGAACGCATAATTTACCTCGATATCTGAGTACTCCATCCCCTGTGATCAAGAAGGGTGTCTTTTCTTTCTTTGGAGATGTATCCCAGTAGTGAACTAAAATAGGATCCTCGTACTGACGCTCCTTTATCTCCGCTACCAAAGATGACATCACGGTATCCTGAACTGTAACTCTTGTATCACCTGAGTCTATCAATCGGACTCCTAAACTGGCTAACTGACAAACGTCACGGGCTAGCTCCCTCTTCTCTGGCTGTAAATATGACAAGCTACCCATAGACTTATGACTAAGAGCATCGACTACTACATTGGTATCACGACCCGAACTACGGGCTATGACGGGTATCCGGGGCTAACCACCGAACACCGCTCATTCTGTTACTTATCTACTCTCATTCATACTATATGCTCATAATCATATAAAACTATCATCATTTGCAACACATTTGCTTTTATAAACGTAAGCCCTTCAGCTATCAAAATAATATATATATACATGCATATACACGAAGACCATGGGACCATACTACCCACACATGCGTATCTACGAGCCTCTACTGGAATATTAGATATATGGACGGGACGGGACCCCGTCGTGCCCAATCATGAATATATACATATATGTACGAAAAGAATAATCAATGGCACCTCCGGACAATGGAGTGCTCACAAGTCAGCTACTAGCTCCTATGGATCGGCACTGTCTCCTTGCCTACCTATGGGCATGAACACAGTGTCCAAAGAAAACGGACGTCAGTACGAACATTGTACTGAGTATGTAAGGCAGGAATGAAATAAGCATAATAAAAATATCATAAGTCATGAGATGAGGATACAACCTGTGTACGTAGATACATTTCATATACATGCATCATACCTAAGTATATCATATGTATTATCATAGCGTATGTCTTATCATATCACATATACATCATCATGCCATACATGCATCGTCACATCAATCATACATCATCATGTCGTTAACCCGCGTCCGGTAACCATCATATGCCGCCCACTAATGGTGTCATGCCCGGCCCTCTAGGCTCGGTGAAATCATAGCGCCCGCCTTAGCGGTGTGGCCATCTAGGCACGATGGAATCGTATGCAGCCCGCCTTAGCGGTGACATGCCCAGCCATCTAGGCACGGTGGAATCGTATGCAGCCCGCCTTAGCGGTGACATGCCCGGCCAATTAGGCGCGGTGGAATCACATTATTATACACATCATGCATTTGTCATCATACTTCATACATCATCATAGATTCATCACTATCATCCGTTTTATGAACGCGTCATGGCATCTATCATAATTCAATATCATTATACATATGTCATCAATTTATACCTTAGAACTTGAAAGCAAGTATAGTTGTGTCGGGGTGACGTAAGGTCGTGGACCCCCGACTACGTTATGGAATAATCGTAGCCATTATGTCTCACCTTGGAGGGACTACATCTTAAGGTGAGTGTACGTGAGGAAGACATTAACGGATCATACTCGACATCATTAACTTCATAGGTACATCATATCGTAATCTCTAGAATCTTTAGACTTAAGCTTAGCGTTATCATCTTCGTGTTCGTAGCGCATTTCTTGTCTCATATGACCATTCATGAACATAGGCCTTTAGTCTTTTGGAATGCGGAAATTCATGAAGAGGAAAGAAAATCATACATAAGATTCATGCCTTAGAAAGAAGGGTTAAACCTCACATACCTTTGTCGCTTAACTATTCTATTGCTTGCTCGTTCTCCTTAAATGCTTGCGTCTTTACCTTCAAGAGAGTTCGTATTGTCATTAGCTAGGCAATCATGAAAACGTACTTACTAAAGCTAGAGAAATTTAGGCAGCATTTCCTTTGTTTATACTACTTTCCTCCATATTCCATATCAACTCCCAACATTCATAACGACAATCACAATATCGCAAACAATAAGCACTAGTTGGCTACATTGCCCACAATTCACAATTTCATTACAATTCTCCATAATCATGACCAAAGTCCATTATCACGTTCCTTCTCATACAATACTCATTTCATGTTTTAAACGTCATTTATAACGCATTCGTAACATCAACACAACCATTTTCATGATTCATTCCAACTACTATTCCACAATGATATTTTTCACCCATCTAAGACCCATTTTCTATACTCTTCTACAATCCAAGTGTTTCAACTTATAAATACTTCAAACAACATGTAAAGATCATGAAACTTACCTTAGAGGGTGGGGAAACAAGCCTTGGATGATATTACACTTCTTTCACCAAAACCCTATTCCCTCTCTCTTGGGTTTTCTTTGATTTGAATGACTTTTAATGGGTTTCATACACTTGATTCTACCCAATTCTTGTTGTTGATCCTTGATTTCTATTGATTTCTCATGGATGAAGTGTTTGGAATGTTCTAGAGGTCTCTTGAAGTGTGGAGGTGAAGTATGAAATGAAAATGAAATAAGAAGAGGTCCCTTATATAAAATCAAGTTCAAATTTCCCGACCAAGATATACGGACCAACATACGGTCAAACATGTTTTCTACGGGCCGTATGTCTGGCCGTAGATCTGGTCTAGTGACGTATGCTCTACTGGGCTGAATCTACGATTGGACATACGGTCCATACTTTTTATACGGCCAGTATGTCTGGCTGTAGGTTGCCCAGCTTTCCGAGAATTGTTCTCGTCGACTCGTTTGATCTTCGATCCTTATGGAACCTTCTTAACACTTGTTTATCACTTCAATACCAATCTAAGGGACGTCATAACTCTTCCTCAAGGTATCATTAGCACGTTGTTAACTCAATACTCGAAGTTCTTATCCGATACGCTCAACTTATAACTCGCTTTCCTTAACAACTTTCTTTCCTTTACTCGAATGTCTTTGGAAATCTTAATTGGGACCATCAAATACTATTTCTTACTTGTCCAAACCTCGTATACATCATACCCCTCGCTCGTTTATTCACTGCACACTAACGGGGAATTTTCCAAGGTGTAACAATTGGCCTTCCTAGGATGGTACAGAATATCAACGTAATTATCCTTTAGCAACTCTAGCCATCGCCTTTGGCGTAAGTTCAAGTCCTTCTGCTTAAATATGTATTGAAGGCTCTTATGGTCGATATAGATGTCAACATGGACACCGTATAAATAATGTCTCCACATTTTCAAAGCATGAATCACCGTAGCTAACTCAAGATCATGGGTTGGATAATTCTTCTCGTGCTGCTTCAGCTATCTTGAAGCATAAGCGACAACCTTGTCGTGGTGCATTAATACACAGCCCAACCCAATACCCAAAGCATCACAATATATCACATAGCCGTTTGTTCCCTCTACAAGAGTCAAAATAGGTGTTGAAGTCAACTTATCCTTCAATATCTGAAAACTCCGCTCACATGCAAACTCGTCCACCGGAACTTAGCGATTTACGAGTCGGCTTGGTCAATGGACCGAAAGAGAAGAAAATCCTTCCACAAACCTTTCCGTAATATCCTGCTAGGCCCAAGAAACTATGTATTTCCGTCAGTGTCGTAGGCCTTGGCCAATTCTCCACAGCTTCAATCTTTTGAGTTCCACTCTAATGCCTTCATCTAAAATATTGTGACCCAGAAAAGCCACAGAGTTCAACCAGAACTCAGATTTGGAGAACTTGGCATACAGCTCTCTATCTCGAAGAACTCTAAGCACTATACGGAGATGTTATGCATGCTCAGCCTCCGATGGTGAATAAACCAAAATATCATCTATAAACATAATAATGAACAAATCTAGAAAGGGTCTGAATATATGATTCATCAAGTCCATGAATACAGCTGGAGCATTAGTTAACTCGAATGACATGACACGAAAATCATAGTGCCCATATCTGGTCCTGAATGCCGTCTTCAGAATATCTTCCTCCTTCACCCTAACCTGATGATATCCTGACCTCAAGTCTATCTTCGAGAAATATTTAACGCCTTGCAACTAGTCAAATAAATCATCAATCCTTGGGAGCGAATACTTATTCTTTACTGTCACTTTATTTAATTGCCTATAATCAATACACATTCACAAAGAGTCATCCTTCTTTCTTACAAATAATATCAGCGCTCCCCACGGCGATGTACTAGGTCGAATAAAGCCCTTCTCAAGTAAATCCTTCAACTGCTCCTTTAATTCTTTCAACTCCGCAGGTGCCATTCTATAAGGAGGAATAGATATTGGCTGAGTATCTAGAAATAGATCAATAGTAAAATCAATCTCCCATTCCGCGGAATGCCTGTAAGCTCATCTGGAAACACATCAGGAAACTCATTGACCACAGGGACAGACTGAAGGGTCAGTGATTCTGCTTGCACATTCTGGACCCAAACTAGGTGGTAAATATACCCCTTTCTGATCATCTTCCTTGCCTTAAGGTAATAAATAAACCTACCTCTCGGCGAAGCAGCATTACCCTTCCACTCTAGGACTAGCTCGCCGGGAAACTGAAATCGAACTACCTTTGTTCTGCAATCAACATTAGCATAACAGGAAGCCAACCAATCCATGCCCATAATAACATCGAAATCAATCATGTCTAACTCAATTAAATCTGCTAGGGTATGGCAGTCACAAACTATCATAATACAACCTCGATATACTCGCCTAGCTATAACTAGATCACCAACTGGCATATACACCTCAAACGGTTCAATCAAGTCAAGCTCTATCTTAAGCTTGCCAGCAACAAAGGGAGTAACGTATGATAAAGTAGAACCTGGATCAATCAGTGCGTACACATCATGAGAGGAAACTGATAATATACCTGTGACAACATCAGAAAATGACTCACGATCCTGTCTACCTGCATAGACGTGGTGCTGAGGCCCACTCGATCTAGACGCTCCACTCCTCCCTCTACCAGGTACTGCTGGTGCCTGAGAACCTTGCCTTGAAGGGCGTACTGCAGAGGAAGAACCAGCTATAGACCCTGTGGGCTGAACCATACTCCCACTCTCTCTCATCGGACACTGCCGCATCCTATGACCTGGTTGGGCACAAGCATAACAACCATCTGAGCCTAGTCGACACTGACCTGCATGTAACTTGCCACACTGGGCACACCGCGGCAAATGGGGTCTCATCTGGCCTGACTCCGGTCTATGTTGAGAACCCGAAGCTCTAGAACTCTGACCCACTCAGGAATAAAAAGACCGATCGAATCTTGGACCTAAAAACCGCAGAGGTGTACTCCCTGCCGAATGGAATGGATACCGGGAATACTGCTGTCTCTATCCTTCCCTGAACTCACCCCCGATATCTAAAAATGTAGCCCTCTTACCATGGCCCCGATCACGCTCATGCTCTGTCCTCCGCTGAGCTTACGGTCCTCCAAATTCTGTGCATATGCTTGTATACGGGAGATATCCATGCTCGGCTGTAATGCAGCAGTCGTACAATCATCTATCAAATGTGGCCCTAGACCAGCCACGAAACGATGAACTCTGTCCTCCATCTCAGCCACCATGGCTGGGGCATATCTAGCTAGAGAATCGAAGTACACACAATACTCCTGAACACTCATACTGCCCTGCTCAATACGTAAAAACCTATCTGCTCGGGCCCGTCGGACTTCCGATGATAAATAATAGCGAAAAAAAGCATCTAAAAACTCTCGCCAGACAGCTGGAGGGGCATTCTCTCCCCTAGATAGCTCCCCTGTCAGATACCACTGTACCGCAATATCACGAAGCCAATATGAAGCTAACTCCACTGACTCGACCTCATCCGTGTGCATAACCTTCAAGGTCCTTTGCATACCATCAATGAAATCCTGGGGTCCATAGTTTGCTTCAAGATAGAAAACTCTAGAGGATCTAACCCTAGAAAAGTCTTAATCCTCGTACTACCAGCCCGGTCTACTTGATCAACACCAGCTCCCTGCTGCTGAGCCTGAGCAGCTACTAGTCTGGTCAACAACTATACAACATCCCGCACATCCTGGCCGGGTGCATCTGGCTGAGGAACTGGGGGCACTAGGGCAGGTGCTGGAGGCGAGATATGTGAAGTCTGAGATGGGCTCTCACTCTGAGTCTCATCCGAACCCTAGTAGTCTGCCGAGTACGGCTAGTGGCCTCAATTGCCGCTCTCTTGCCCTTCTGGGCAGCTGTAGCTTTCTTGTGAGGCATCGCTGAAATCAAAACAAATCATAGAAAGAAAACTCTTAACACATAGATCTATCGCATGATCTAAGAGAGAAAGAATGACACTTTCCTAAATGTCCTGTAGCCTTCAGTTTATAAGCGTGGTGCACAACACACCCATAAACAAGACTCTACTAGACACGGTCTGTAGACACCCTAGGACAGAACTGCTCAGATACCACTTCTGTCACGACCCAAACTGATGAGCCGTGACGAGTGCCTTATTGCTAGTGACCACACACCTTTATACTCGAATCTGGATAACAAGGGCCCATACCTAACTCAAATTGAACTTATACTGACCCATAAAAGCAGGACATCTTGAACTCTGTACAATCTGGATATATAAATATATGCTAAAAGAACGGTACGAGCCGACTAGGACGCTACATACACTGTACACAAAAGAATAGAAGCCGACGAGGCTACATCATCTGTCAGATACATACAACTGTCTACAGACCTCTACTGGAATAAAAGCTGTAGAAAGGAAGGGACAGGGCCCCGTCATACCCATATACATGTACATCTCAAAAGAATAGCATACCAAAATAGACTGCAACTCCAGACTAAGTGGAGCACACACACCGACTCTGCCAAGCGGACCGCCTAACCGCTACCCCGAGCGGGCATGAACGAGGCCCGGGCCAGTAGGGAGTCAGTACAGATAATGTACTGAGTATGTAAAGCATAAGAGTAACATGAACATAAGAATCATGAACGGAGTCCAAAACTCAAAAGCCAAACTGATTATCTGAATGCATCTGTATGACTGAGAATCTGAAAGTATCTGCATAAGTCTATATAGTTGACAATACCTCTGTGGGCGTATAATATGCATGCTCTCAATGATAATCATGCCCATGTATATATATATAGGTCATAGTGTTGAGGAACGTTCAGCCCGATCTATTATCTCATATCCCATCAGCCTCTCCGCGGCCATCATCATCATCATCATATATATTACTGCAGAACGTGCAGTCCGATCCATATATCATCATCATGGTGCACCAGCTGATTAGGTGGTAATGTGTATATAACTCCTATCCCTTTCCCCATACCTTATATACATATAACATCCGTGTATATAACGCCTTCTGGTCACGGGTCAATATACATATGAATTAATGAATGCAATGCATGTATAAACTGAATACATAAAACTCTCGGAGTGACACGAGGTCGTACTATCTCCGATGAACATCTTTTGAGCTAACATCATCAACATAATAAATCTCAAGACCCATAAACAGAAGGAACAATAAAAAATGGGGTATAGGAACATCAATGATTGAAGTACTCCTAATGCTTCTAAGAGTAGAGTAATATGGAAGCTCGTTTACTCACTTGTTGGGTCGTATCATAAGATCATGCCAAAATGTAGGAAAGGTTAGCCTTAACATAGCTTGAAGTGTATCTAATCGTCCAACTTCTACTTCTCGAACTCGTAAGTCTACAATCAAGATAATATAGGCTTTAATTAGACTATTTTCCTCACTTACTAACCATCTTAAATACAAAAAGAGCTTAACGAATTGCGAACATTTCCCTTGTAAACTTAACCATCTTTCAAATTCCAATTCAATCCAACATCAACCACAATATCAACAACAACAATTTCAACACTTACATATTAAGACATAATCAAATCCATTCCAATTCATCTCTTAAAGCATCCCCTAATCACCATCTTACCCTCCATCAACTCACCACTTTCATAACTATATTCTTTCTACTTAAAACCACTAAAACTCTTAGTAATTAACTTAAGTACAAAGGTAGGAATCATTTACATACCTTGAGGGGTTTAAGGTTCTAAGGATCAACTTCAACTCCAACTTTCCCAGCTTCACAACTTTAATGAAACCCTAGGAACAACCTTCTTCTTCACAAGCTCAGGTTTACGGGGCTCGGATCTTACCAAATCTCCACTAATATAATGGAAATTGTAGAGAGAATATATTCTAGGGCTTTCTCTGATTTGGGAGTGGAAATAATGAAATAAAACGTGAGGGCTCCATATTTATAGGTGGGGCAAGATAGCCCTAGGGGTTGCGGGTCGACGAACAGGTTGACGGTCACGTCGACACGTCGACGATCCGTCCACTTGCACTGTCTCTGGTCCACCTAAGATTCAGAGATGGTGGCATGTCGACGGCATGGGTTGAGGCCACCATCGACAAGTCGACGTTCCGTCGAAAGGGACTGGTTCCTGCCAGTTCCCTGAGCCCCCCAGCTTGCGATGATTTGATCTGTTTAACTCCTAATCCTATAATATTGCGAAGGACAGTTACCCATACTTTGGTACACGCGAGGTGAAGCACTTAATATCTCAAAACTCGGGTGCAGATTTCCATACTAAGGGCATATACTAGTAATAAGCCATCAACTTTCTTGTGACGAAATCGGGAGGTGTAACAGATTTGATGGGAACAACTTATCCTGGGTAGAAAAGTACGGCCTACTCGGTTCTATTCAGATCCATTTCCCGTAGTCAATACTTCCCCTCGGAAAATGGGGGGACTATCTATATACGGGTAAAACCGAGGACAAGGATATCCTCGGTTTCCGACATGGAAGTTGAGTTCAATGGAGTCAGACACCGAGGTACGATGAGAAGGCCGTTCATCACCATAATGGGAAGACCGAAATATCCGCTACTAGCCGGATATTCCGACACCGATCTCGTCCGTCAGTTAACAAATGATTATGTGCCTTATTTAGACTTGTGCTAGGGTTAGGACTCCTCTACTATATAAAGAGGAGGCCCCCCTTTAGTTTGGGCTGTTCTTTTTTCACACGCACAAATCCAAAAGCAATACAATTGTTAGCAAAGTGTTCATTCATCTGTCTAAGTGTTTCACTACTGTTCATTGTTCACTACACAGCCATTGTAGCTCGATCTCGGTTACCAAAACCCGAGGATGACCACTACCTAATATGGTTAGATCTTTTACATCTGTATTTACTTCATTGTTTATCACATAATACTCAATCGTGTTAATCAAACCGCATATCCTTTGCACCGCGTACAAATTTAATTGTTATCATTTTTAGGGTAAACAAAAACAAATGTTTCTCGATATTGTTCCTCTCAATTATCGAAAGGATATTGAAGTTTCTTCCATCCTCCTAAGCTATTGTTTCCGGATATGATTCGTTTTATTCAACTTGTGTTGTCCATATGATGAGTAGGGTACCAATTACTATTAGACTTTAATGTCATACAGAGTGCATTTTGAATTTTAAATCATAGCTTATATCACATGAAGTTGCATCTTCCCGGCTTCCCCCTTCCCGGAATGTTATTATCTTTGACTTGAAATCAGCCAACAAATTAACTAAAGATCAAGAACAAATAAATTATGCTAATTGGTTCAATGAATAATCCATATGATGTTATTGCTCTACAATAGATTTAGTGTTAGCATGATAACTCTCTCTTCTTGTTAATTCATAACATATCATAAACTTCTATCTGTCTTCTTGTGGTTATGCTTCTCAAGTTATTGATACATAATGAATTCATGAAGGTTAAAGTCCCTTTTGAAATTTATTGAAATGACCGCGACAGAGTTAAGCAGTGTGGTGTTATAGTACTGTGGTCCAAGGTTGACTAATGAATCCTGATCTATATCTTCTCCAAGGTTGACTAATGAATCCCTGATCTATATCTTCTTTTCTTTTGTTTTTCATTTTGCTGTAGAAATTACATTATTCTTATAGAGTCAGAGAACTTGAAAATCAAGACAGAAGATACAATATCATGAGCATTAATTAAAGAATTCCTAGCCTTTGCATCTTGATACATTACTTCTGTTGGCCTAATAATCTATATTCTTCAAGAGGTAATGGAGCTAGCCTTCTCTTAAACTTACATGTGCAGAGAAGGCATAAGATATATATGAAGTTAATAGCTATTCACATTTACATTGGCTACAACCAAGTATTCATTTTCTATTCATTCGACATATTTACCCATCTCTGACTCTTTATCTGACGCCGTTGCTAATCAGTTTCCGCTCAAGTTTCTTGGTCATTCAAATAATAGCATGTGTTATGAAACTGATACTGCTTTTTGAAAAATTCCTTGGCCAGGAGCAAGCATAGCTAAAGGGTCATAAGCAGATTTCCTCTGTACAAAAACTTCCCATTGTGGACCAAAATGGGTCCTCCATTGTTCCTGTTTTGTGTAATGTGGCAGATATTGCTTGACCCCTAGGTGTGACACCTCACAGAAGTCTAAAATTCTTTTGTTCTGAGTTAACACATGTTCTAAACTGTCAGTTCCATTGGATGAGGGATTTGCATGGGATAAAAAGGCCACCAGATAGATAATATCTTCATCTGGACAAACAAACGATGTTCTGTTGTCCACCCTGGAAAATAAAACAAAAGTAAACATGTTAATTGATTGTCCAAGAAGAAGTATTTTTGTTTTTTGTATATGCAAAACTTATGTAAAAGGAAATTACGCTGATTTATGAATTGGGTAGACAAGAACAGGGCCATTGTTGGTATCACTTAGAATGTTGCCAAAAACTTCATTAGCAAAGTGTTGTATTTTGCTTTTTGGAACTAGAAGGTTGAGCCATGGATGTGGAAGATCCCAAAGTCCTTTCGATCGAAGTTTTAGCTCTGATGAATGAACCCTGTCCAAAAATTCTATGTATGGAACTTCTGACATAAATAGTGTTGATGGGATATAACTTAGTTGGGATAACAAATCCTCAATTTCCTGCATGAAACAAATAGCATTAGTGTTTCATCAAAAACCATCTTTCTACTAGACTTTCAAGTTATGAACATGCCTTACCTGGTTTATTGTATCGGCTTTCTCGGGGTATAAATTTATGGTTAGTTCAAGGCAATAGAGTGTTCTTCCATCTGATACAAAGTGGCTGGCTTGAACAGGGTCTTGAGGGTCAAAAGATGCTCTCCAATTATTCACTAGACCTGTTTTGTTCTTAATCACCAGCCCTTCCACGTAATCAAATGTTTTAGCTGCAGATATCAAATGCTCTTGGTCTCTAGCAAATGTGGAGAAATCAGAGTACAGCACTCTTATCCATTTCACCTGTTGATTAAAGAAAAAACACATGTTCAATAAAATTTGAAGGTTGAAAGGCTTAAATTGGATATTCTTGAACTCTGTGGGGTCCTTTTTTTTTACCATTTTCGGGGCTCGTTCCAGAGAGATTCTTGCTCTAGTTATTATGCCAAACTGACCAAGTCCTCCCAGAACACCATAGAAGAGGTCAGCATTCTGTTCTTGTGAACAAATTATGACTTCTCCTTTTCCTGCAACAAATCCAATGCAAGATATGTCTATAAGGTCACATGCTGAATTTTGTTTAAATTACTTGATATTTGTTGAATGAAAATGAGTGGTCTTGGCATATTTGTTGAAAGTAATGGTTAGATTCTCACTTGTACAATGAGAAATGTTTGTAGCTTGTTATTTTAGTCTTCAATAACTAACATATCATATCAGACAAAAACAAAAAAAGCCTATAACTTGTGTAAGTTGCCTTATGACCGTTTTTCTCGTATTCTATCATACCGCCTTTTACAAAATCAGGACCATAACTTTAATTTTTTATTTTTTAATAAAAATATTCATAATTGCTAGCCGCAGAATATTATTCTCATCAGACTGAAACGGGAGTTAGGAAAATTTTCAAACCTGTAACAACCTCCAGCTGGCGGACATTACTGATTTGAGGGCCATGACGAAATGCCTGTCCACTGATGCCAGCATTAGACAAAGTACCTCCAACAGTAAGATGGAGGTAATCAGTCCAAGATTTTGGTGCTAATCCATATTTCAATGTCTCATGCAAGATGTTTATCCACAATTCTCCAGCTGATACATCTACATAAGGGAATTGTCCCCTATAGACCTGCATTTCTTGACCCTGTAATGACTCCATGTTGATTATAACTCCTCCTCGCGCTTGCGCCTGGCCTTGAAGGGAGTGACCGTGGCCTCGTGCTGCCACGGTCAGTTCCGAGCCCCGGCCCATTTGCCAGACATGTCTTACTATTTCTGAAATATCAGCAACGGATTTCGGATGGACTACTGCTAAAGGGTGGGAATGAATTTGGTTCCCGAAATCTCGGGATGCAAAATCGTTGTTTTCGAATGTGATACGGCCTTGTAGATTGAGGGCTTTCAATGAGGATAGGACACTGGAGAAACAAAGGTTTGGTTTGGTAATTACCCAGATTAGCACCAAAATACTGAAGCTTCTTAGGAACAGAACGTTCTTTTTTCGGGTGAATACAAAGCACTGGCACGTCATCTCTTTGATTAAAAGGAAAAAAAGAAAGAAAGAATATTCTTTCTCAAAGTAAAAGATATTATTGTAGTATAGAAGAGTAAAGGATGAAGAGTTGAGGAGGAAATTTAAAGGGGGAGATTTAAGATTATATGAGTGGGAGAGTCAACTTATATTGAGTGGTAAGAATCCGTATGAAGACCGTCTACTTTAGGTGGGAGAATTTGAGGATTTTTCTTCTTAAGTTCCCTTTTGTTTGGGTGTCTTTAGTTTATATAAGACTATAACGCCAGCCATCGCATATGCCAAGTTGAATAGAAAAGGTCATCACTAAAGAAAGATTTCCTCAATCTTTGAACTTTTCCTTAACAGTTCTTTCCACAATTTTACTTTTTACCTTTTCCATCAAAGACAAGTTATGTCTCTTAAAACTTTTTTCAAATGTTATGATTAAGGATAAGTTTTCCATTTATAGGGAAAGTAAATAGTTCCAAGGTTAATTTCTATCTTACTTGGTCAATGCAAAGTCCTTATTTACTAGTGGCATTGAATACCCGTTTGTTGTTGAAAGGCAAACATAGCGTATCTGTATTCAGATTGAACGAAAGGGACACTGCACAAGGATGGATGGAATCTAAGGGGTCCACGTGATATGTTAATTTCCAAGAAAATGTATGCTTTTTGTATATGAAAGGGTCAAAAAAGTTCAGTATGATTCTTTTTAAGTGTTTGGGACCTCTTAAAGTGGCCAGTGATTTTGCTGCAAATGCATATAATATTGATGCCTTAGTTCCCAACAAATGGACAAACAGAGAATCATTCTTTTGTTTATGTTTGTAGATTTGCCCAAATAAAGTAAATTTTGTACTATGATGATATCTGATAAACTCAATCCGCTTTCTGTTTCAGTGAATTTTTTATGACACATTGGTTTTTATGCTAATCTCTACTTTTTAATGGATGACTAGGAAGAAATTCTCTCTATCCTTTAATATGGCAGAGAATCAAAATCAGATGATTGCAATAAGAACATGGATTCTTTTCTTGCTTTAAACAGACATTTTTGCTTTTATGAACTCAGGCCAGTAGCAGGGTTAGATTCAGAGATATGCATTTCTTACATTGTTTACTTTGGGGGATTATGCTGTCTTTGCATTGTAGGCCAATGAATGAATGGATGGAAGATCCGTGTGGATGGAAGATCCGTGAAGGTATAATCATTTGAATCTTGAATAATGCTAGCAGAACTATATTGATGGAGGGCTAGTTTTTAATTGCTTTTTATTTTTTTTTGGAAAATATATAAATTTGGAAAGGCGAGTGGAAACATTCCACCTTGATCTACTGAGTTTCGAAGCCGAGAGTTATTCGGTATTTAGAACCTGTTTGGATTAGCTGAAAAAAAGTAGCTTTTACGGATAAGCGCTTAAAGTGTTTTTAAGTGCTGAAAGTTATTTTATAAATAAGCAGTTACGTGTTTGGATAAAAGTATTTAAATTGTTTTTAGAAGTACGAGTAGTATTAAAATTAATAGAAAATATAAAGGATAAAAGGGTAAAGTTGTTGGTCAAACCAAAATGACTTTTAAGCTAAAAGAAAATAAGTTGGGGTTGAGCAACTTCTTCATCTTGGCTTATTTTAAGCACTTTTTAACTTAATTTAAGCTATTTTCTATTTTTGCCAAACACTCAAATAAGTTAAAAATGATTTATAAGTTGGTTTGACCAACTTATAAGCCAATCCAAACGGGCTCTTATACTGGTAGGAAATAATAATTATTCATGAAATAGTCGTGGACGCACACTACCATCAGATCCTTAACTACTACTAGGAATTAAGGTAATTGAGAGTGTGAGTCTTTTAAAACAAGGAGGGTGGAAGAGTGATTGACCCGATCAGTGTAATTTAATAGTTAAGAGTCAATAGCTGCTTCTCATAAATTCTACAATACTAAATAGAGGAGTGGTCTTAGAGCTGGGAGTGACTGGGATGAACCTTTTATTTTGCATTTTATATGCGTAAGTGTGTTTTCGTACTCTAGCCTCCCAAAATCAAATGGAGGCTTACCCGTTGATAATTTTTTTGTTCATCCGATGGTGTATTCTTTTTTTTTTTTTTATACTAACTGTGTATTTTTTCCGTCCCAATTTATGTAACACCTTTTAAATTTCGAGATTCATACAAGATGTGCTTTGACCATAATTTTTATCATGTCTTTTAAATATTTTGCATAGTCAATTATTGTGACTTATAGTATTTTTCACGTAGTTTTCAAATATGTAAATTTTATGTCAAAAAATTTAAAGGTACTTTGTCTGGATACACAATAAAAAATAAAAGGTTTGACTCTCAAAATCCAAACTGTGCCACATAAATTGGGGCAGACGGGGGTATATAACTTAACCTCTAAATTTAATGAGAATTTCTTTTTTATTAGGAGATGAAACTTGTATTGCATGTCAGTTCCAATCAGGAAGTTCCATAGTTTCGATATTGAGTATAATTAGGTTTCAAATTCTTATTTTGCACCTGGAAAAAAAGAAAGAAAAAAAATAACTCGCAAATATCATTGCAAAAATCCATAATAAATCTTTCACCAACAAAATAACGCAAAAAACAATATCAAAAGTAAAAACTGCTATTGCTTTTCACCATTTTCCAATTAGTTACCTAGCCAATTGTTCATGTGGGACCACTAAAGTGAAAAACAACGCCAAAATGATTTTAATTTGCAATAGAATAAAAAGCATGGTAACCTAAAAAGAGACCTCATCAATGTAAATCTCCATTAAAATCCAGATTGCATTTAATAATAAGAAAAGTATAAGATTGTTATAATCTAAAATAGATTGCACTCAATTTCGTCAGATTATGGGAATAGTAAGATCTCTATTGATTGTGAGATGGAAGAGAAGGCGCTAGTATAGATAAATAACATAGTCCTACTCAATACTTATGAGTAGAAATTAACCTAATCCTTAGTGCATTTTTTGCTTTCTAGAAGAAGAGAACCGATCGACCATTAGTAAAGAAATCGTAAAGCTATTAAAAGGCCAGCTATTTAGGGCAAAAGAACGAATAGGATTTCAAAAAGTGTTTAATTGCATGAGAGCAATCTTTATAACACGTATTGCTCGAGTCCCACCCAGGATCGTTTGGTTTGGTATAGAAATTATTGCCAATTATTAATCTCAGCAAAATGTATAGTATAAGATAACTAACGTTTGATCGACGGTATTAAATAATATCTTACTATATGTGTTAGATCGTGCAAGAATCCATAATATTATTTTAAACAAAATAAAATATGATCGAATAGAAAAATATGTATTAATAATGCAGGGATTAAGCTATTTAAAGGATAAACTATCATTTTAGAGTAATTAATTTATGTATAACATTCTCTTCGTTACTATTCACAGCATAACAATACTTTCATAATTCATTACCGCATTAAAATTCCTTCATTATAGCTACAACATAAGTAATTTCTATACGGCTATATATATCACTAATTCATACATAATAAAATTGTTACATTAATTCTATGATTTGTATGGCATTATTGTAAACCCGTTAAGTATTATTTCAATGTACATTTCTTACTTCTTGGCAGCTCCTTGGTACATTTGAAAATTCTTCAAAGCGAAAGAAATGTCTTCTTATCAAATCCACCCCCATGGTTGGGACTCGGGTCTTCATTAGATTAAAAAACGAAATTAAAATGCAGGATGTGCTGATATATGCCAATTTAAATATGCAAAATATATTTTAGTACATCAGAGAATAATATTTTTGGCCATTATGACCTTTTTTTTTTGTTACTCTATAACAATCTTGTGATTTTTATGTCATAAAACAAAGTTATATAATTTTGGCTAAAAAAATATATAACTATGTAATCATTTATGAAACTTACCCTGCTATAGAGAAACTTTGTAATAGAGAAATACTCCTCCGTTGTGGCTCAGTTGGTTGAGCATGGGGCTTCCATAATGGAGGTTTCAGGTTCGAAACTCTATGCCTACAAAAAACAGGGGATTTGCCTTCTAGATCGAGCTCGTCGCACGGACTTGCCTAGTGCGGGTTATCTCTTCTATGTGGTTTGCGAGCTATTGTATAGATGCAGGGTTTACCTTGTGCGCACCCAAAGGGTAGCGGCTGCGGGTTCCCTTGTCATAAAAAAAAAAAAAATACTCCTCAATTCTCTCAGTCCAGTATTTATTTTGCACTTTTCTTACTAGTATTTTTATCACTAAGTTATCCATATAAATTATACTTTAAAAATTTAAATTTGGCTACTACTATAATAAGCTTTGAAAATAGATATTTAGTGATAATAGTAACATTGAGATCTCCCTTGACTTCACAAATAAGTCACGACAATCCAGGTCATCTATAGAAATATATATATATATATA
Source organism: Lycium ferocissimum (assembly GCF_029784015.1). Lineage (NCBI taxonomy): Eukaryota > Viridiplantae > Streptophyta > Magnoliopsida > Solanales > Solanaceae > Lycium > Lycium ferocissimum. The sequence goes on from NC_081348.1 coordinate 7,656,699, forward strand.
TATATATATATATATATATATATATATATATATATATATATATATATATATAATTTTGAAATTTATATTATATCATTATAACAACAACGACAACATACCCAATATAATCCTTTTTGAAAGTGTGGGGAGGGTAATATATAGCAGACCTTACCCCTATCTTGGGAGATAAAGAGGTTGTTTGATAGACCCTCGGCTCACGATAAAGCAAAAATAAAGCAGATCAAAAAGGAAAAAGAAACGGTAACTACAACAATCAATACTCTAAGCAAATAATAAAAGACAGTAGATATATAGTAACAAAGATCAAAGGATAAGAAACTACATGAGAAATACTACGACTTTTATTAAGAAATTTCTACCCGTTGATATGTGTTCTCCACGACTTCCATCTAAGGTCATGTGCTAGGTAAGCTATAATTGTGTCATGTCCTGTCTAATCATCTCTCACCAATACTTCTTCGCTCTACCTCAACCTCTCCGGAAGCCATCCACAGCCGGCCTCTCACCCCTCCGCATTGGGTATCTGCGCACCTCTTCTTCCTGCATCTTGTACTCCATTGAGGCCATTCCCACCTTGTCCCAGATATCTTCCTTTCTAGTTAATCCTATCTCTCCCAGTATGCCCACACATCCACCGCAACATCCTCATGTCCGTAACTTTCATCTTATGAACGTGAAAGTTCTTGACTAGCCAGCACTCCGCCCCATACAACATAGATAGTTGGTCTAACCACCGCTCTATAGAAATTACCTTTGATTATTGGTAGCACCTTCTTATAACACAAGACTCAGGATGCAAGCCTTCATTTTATCCACCCCGCACCAATACGATGTGTGACATCATCTTTAATTTCTCTATTTCCTCGGATAATAGACCCAAGATACTAGAAACTTACTCTTTTTATTTTTTTATTTTGGGATGACATGAGTATCAAGCGTCCCACTTCCACGTCAGCCTCGTGTGTCACGTCATTAAACTTACACTCCAAGTATTTTGTCATAGTCATGCTCAACCTGTACCCTTTAGACTTCGGGGTCTGTCATCAAACCTCTAGCTTAGCGTTAACTCCCTTGCGAGTCTCATCAATCAGTACTTTGTTATCCATGAATAATATACACAATGGTACCTCTCATTGGTTATGCCGCGTCAATACATCCATCACTAAGGAAAATAAAAACGAGCTAAAAGCTGATCCCTGATGCAGAAGTGTTTCGAATCACCTACTACTGTCCGTACCCATAGTACATGTCCTTGATTGCCCTAGTATACGTCACAGGTACCCCTCTAGCCTCGAAGCACCTCCATAGAACCTCCCTAGGGATTTTGTCGTAAGCCTTTTCTAGGTCGATGAACACTATGTGAAGGTCCTTATTTCTCTCCATGTACTGCTCCACCAATCTCTGCACAACACGAATGAAATTTATATCTTATTCTTTCATTCAAGATTATTTCTCAAACTACATGATTCGGGCATACACGTATCCACATGCGTCGGAAAACTAGTTAACACAAGAAAATGAATGGAGTAGCAAAGGTGACACGCGGAGAAGGGTTGCCATATCAGCGTCATGATGAGGTTCCTATTGGTGAATTTTAAAATTGAGAAATTGACGAATGATAGCGCAACTAGTAGGCAGTCCACCACTAAACTGGCTGTGTTTTCGTCAATAGCCACGTTAGGGCCGTCAACAGACAATTTTCTTTCCGATTACTGGTCATCATCATAGCCCCATGACAAGATATAAAGATATGCTTGTCCATGTATTGGTATGACACCTACATAATTTTTACATCTTTTTTATTTTTAAGATGTCCCAAAACCTATGTGATTAGAAGTAATCAATCTTTTCTTATCATGATGTTCCCTAGCCCACTTTCATTCCACTTTAATCGATGTTCCTTTGTCTTCTTGCTAATTTTATCCCCTTTGTTTTAGGTATATTTTCCCAAATTGTCATTACTTCTTTTTTGTATATAATAAAAAGAATTCGGGTGCAAGAATGAACGATTGAAAACTCGATCCATGATGAATTTCGTCTTTTTTCTATTTGTGGTAGAATTTGAATGCATAATGTACATCTAATCTATACGCAGCACAAGTTGCGCGCTTATTACTGACCAAAGGTCCAAGGGTTAATTATCATTACTTTTTATCTTTTAATTTCTCTATCTCTCAAATCTTTCTTTTCTATCTGTCTCTTAACGAAGGGGATCCTAGAAATAAATGTTGGGTGGCAACTACGTGTTGAAGCGTTCTTGAATTATATTAGGATTCTTGGAGTTGTCAGTTGTATTATCTTTGCAATAATAATATATAGAAAACTCACATGGCCGGTTAGTATAGATAAAAAGAGGATTGGGAAAAGAAGGGTTAGTGATTCTCTGCCTCAAAACTGTAGCACAATTTTTCATTATCAGAAACGAAAAGGGGAAACAGAAGAGCACTAGTCAACTATATATCTGTTTCACATAGTGCAATAATGAAAGTAAAAAGTCCCACCTACATAGAATTACAATTGTCCTCGAAAAATTTCTATTGAATAATTAAAAATTCATTTTTGTTTAAATCTTTAAATAAAGAATAAGTAGGCGTCATTGCTTAGCAAAGAGTTTCCAAATCTATAGAAATTACAATTTTTGTTGGGAACAATTGAACCAGTACTACTCCAATTCTTAAGCATGTATCAGCATCACAACCTTTAACTAGAGGCTTCGCTTAGTACTGTCCACTATTTCATTAATTTAATTTCAGCAAGTGGACCCACATACCTAGCAGGGTCAGATAATTTTAGAATTCAAATCTCTTGGACTTCAAAAAAAATATTCTATCATGTTAAGAATAATGTATAATGTACAATGGGTCTAATCCAACCCCGAAAGCAAGCTAGCAGAGGAAAAATTCAAAAGGTATCTTGCTAAGCAAAAACAAGTCAGAGGATAGTTTGCATTAACGGGATAGATCACTATTGTGGATGAGAATTATTTAACATCAATGTAAGATCGAGGTATCAATTCATTCTCTCAACCAGTCATGTTTAGACAATTTAACACTCTCTCCCGCGCGTTCTGCCATATATGGAAACTGGAGTGTTGATCACATCATATAGGGGCTAGCATTGGATAAATCAATAATATAGGAAAGGGTCTAGCTCTGATAATTAATACGTTAGAAAAATAAACTTTGAGCCTAATTTAACTTTAAAAACTAACTAATCAGATGAGAATTGTTCAAAATTATACAAGGCCAGATAATAACATATTCCTTGTTCAAGCAACGGGACAACGTGATTGTCTAACATTATCTAAAGAGATAACAACTCATTCTCTCGATCTATAAGACAATCTGACACTACCAACACTAATTAAAGTGTTCATCAAACTATATGATTTTGCTTTAAATTTTGAAAGTAATTCAAAATTTTCTAGCTACCTCTTTGGATAATTCGAGTCTGTGTAATTATTTTTATAGTTAATAAATTGATAAGGACCCGCTACACGTCCATCAACGTCATTGGCTATGGTAGGATTTCCAGTGAAGGGGCCAAAGGAACCCCTCCATCCCCTGTTCAAGGTTGTTTTCATTAAAAGAAAATTCATTGCCCGTCGCATAAAAGTAAGTAAATCTCCTCTCATATCCATAATAATTCAAATCCAAACGTTATAAGTGGTGTATAATGAGTATGAAACATCCTAAGTGGTCGATCACTTGTGCGCGTTATTGTTATTCTTAATTAGTTGTTGCTCTTAAATAATTAAATGAAATCTCTGGAAAGAAAAAATACAAATGTTATATATATATATATATATATATATATATATATATATATATATATATATATATATATATATATATGTATTGTCTCTCCTTTCATGGTGCTCGCTAGACAAGTTATGCATTGGTCACTCCTTTTCGACTATTACTTTTAGGTACAACACCATTATATGTTTTTTCGTTTGTGTATTCAAGTTAGGGTGTCTTTTGTGGGCGTTTGGACATGCGATTTGAAATCATAGTTTGAAATCATGAGATGAAATCAGTGTTTGAATATGCATTTCATCTCATGGTTTTAAACCATTGTTTAAAATCTCAAATCATCCGAAAAGGCATGATTTGGGGTTTCAAACCATGATTTCAAATTTTTAAATATAAAACTTGATCCATAGGTTTATATTTTGTAAAAAAAGACCCATAAGCTGGTAGATATTTTTAACAATTACTCCCACCAACCATTTACCAACCTTTATTTATGTCTCCCATGTGAGAGGATTATATTAAAGAGTAGTTACATTACTATTCATGTTAAATTTTCTTTTTTATTGAACTAAAGTTTGATCAATTGATGTTATATTTTTAGAAAGGTCTTCTAGTAGCGTATTAATTTTTTTATGAACTATGACTTGCTCATTTGGTAAGATTGTATAAGAATTGAGAATATTTTGATAGTTTTCACAACTTGTAGGGTTTATATGTCTATAAGAAAAAATACAACTTAAGAAATCCAAATTGCATGGCCAAACATGATTTCATCTCATGGTTTCAAACCATGTTCAAATGGCTCCAATTGTTTATGCATTAATGCAGGCATCTTACCCCGTCATTATTAAATTTTGGAAAAACAACTATTTTAGCCGAATGAACCCCCTTTCATTGTATTAGTGTGGCCGAATTTCTTTACTTATTTTTTATATTATTACTTGTATGTTAAAGATTTGTAGGAAATGATTATGAATGTTGGGTACTGCTTTTTTAAAATATAAAAAAATACATACATATAATAATTTTCTTCACACGCCTTGTCTGCAAAGTGTTTTACTATAAGTAATAGAAAATGAATTTAACATTAAAGCTGTCAATTTGTGTAATAATCCCTTTTACTTATGCTCATATACATATATGATCTTGTGGTCATGCCTTTGTATATGCGTGGAATTGCATGCATTATAAAGCCAAAAAAGATCACCATATCGTCTTTTACTGTAATGTAAAAGACCTCAATTAGTCCTCACTAGAAATCACATATAATACGAATCTGTTATGGTTTAACATAGCGTAAACTTATAAATATAATACATCGAGGGATTATCTGATCGTTGTTCTTAATTTTTCAATTCAACACATCAATTCGGTCGCACTTTGATTGGAATTGTCTTTACCCTAGCTAGCGAGGTACTTTAATGCATTCTCTCGTTAAATTAATGATATATCTATTATATCTTGCGAATCTGAATTACTCATTAGTTGATTATACTGGGTATGTTGTTGTGGTTGTAGATCATTCCAGATATATACAGATGCTTCTATAAAAAATAAAAAATAAAAAAAAAATAATTAAAAAAAAAAGATGTATCTACTATGAGTTAATTTTGGTACTGCACTCATGTATACTTGTATGCTTATAGAAAAACAATAGAGAACCCAAGTAATATCTTGGCGATGACGTTACTTTGCTAAGCATGAAAATCACGTTGTTTAAACTTCTTAATTTTTTTTTGAAAATAGACTTATTAGTGTAAACTTGGTGCATACGAACCTTCCATTTGACTAAGCAAGCTAATTAGAGACAATAAGGTGGCACTATCAAGCCTCCATCCTGTCTGTGTAGTGCTGTTTCTTTTGATAGTTGACTCATAGTCAGCAGTCAACCACCATGAAACCATGGGACCGAATTACCGCACATGTTTCTGGAGAAATGTAACATCAATCTAATGTTTAATTTGGAGCATAAATAAAAATTAAGGATAACTTATATAATTAAATTTTGTACTAGTGCATTAAGTTATTTGGTTATATTCTTTTTAGTTTTCTGTAATAGTCCAAATCACGATAATAAGTACTTATTGAAAAAGCAAGTAACAAAATTATAGCTATAAGATAAACTGTAGAAGGAAAATAATTAAACAGTATTCCAAAATCCAAACCTACGTTGAGAAGTACATAGAAGCCTTCAGTCTAGCCAATTCTGCTAGGCATAGAAACTTATAGATTTCATAAAAAAAGTGATAACGGTAATATTATATAAAGTAGTATACAAATATTAACGAGTGTTGTAATATAATACGAAATATATTTTGCATATTGACAAATTTGAAACTGTTTAACATTAGGCACTAAACAACTACCAAAAAGCCTGAACATTAGCATTATTGTCGAGGTAATAATAATTAAATGTCCTTATAATTATGTCCAATGCAAAGCTACCCTTTTGCTTGATATTTCAGCAGTTCATATGTCTGGAGAAAACTAGCTAATAAATGTACGGGAGGATAAAAACTTATTAGTACATGCATGAAAAGGACGACTGAAAACCATTTGATAATTCACTAAACTATTAGTCAACAATGAAGGCTTTAAATGGTGGGCACTTGTTGATTCTCGGCCATCAAAGGTACCATAAGAAAATAACATATTCTGTACGTAGTCATATATTCGTCTTAGACATGCTTTTAGGTTTATCCTTTAATTTTTGTCTATTAGAGCTGTCCCGACTTATATTAGGGCCATAACGGGTATCCTTTAATTTTTGTCTATTAGAGCTGTCCCGACTTATATTAGGGCCATAACGGGTACCCTAAACGATTAGATCCCTAACACGAACAATCTCAAGTATCCATGTTGTAATTTTAGAGTGCACCTGTACATATCACGAGGTGAATAGTGTTTTTTCGATTTCGCCTTGTCAAAGAACTTGGTTCTTCAACTTTCAGTATCTGGGAACACAACTACATGCAAAATGCGATAAGTAATGAACACAAACGATTTTACATGAAAATCTACTTGCTCAAGTTAAGGGAATAAAAATTACGGCTTACATTGTGTAGGAATTGTCTCAACACTTCACTAAACAACAAGAGCGGTTTTACAACTCAAAAACCAAACAGACTAACTCTAGTACCTCAACCCCTACAATCAATTGTGACTGTAGTTACACATTTTCAAGACTATGAACTTTAGCTTAGAAAGCAAAATAGATTAAATTGTTGTGAGCGGGGTGGTTTCCATGTAAAATTGTTGTGTCCTTTGTGTTACTGTTCTTTACTATTTCGCATACGCTAAGCTTGGAACAGGTAGAATAATGTGTTCTATCCCACAGGCGAAAATCAGGTATTGATTAGGATAGAAAATAGATCGTGCAACCCAACAAGTGGTATCGGAGCAGGTTCACTTTAAGAGGCTAACACCCTAAGAGAAGATCATGACAAACAGAGTACCAGAAATTGGACAAAGCAAAGGGGAAGCAATCTACAGGCCACCATTGTTCAAAAGTGAGCACTATTATCTACGGAAAAATCGAATGCAGACCTGCCTAATGGGTGTCGACTATAACCTGTGAATAATCACGTCAAGAGGACCACTAATCCCAATGAAGACAATGCATGATGGATCAAGAAAACCCAAAACTGAAAAATAATTTGTTGGTGAGTTCTTCACAATGATGGAACTAAATGCTAAGGCAGTCAAAATTCTACATTGTAGTTTGGGAAGAGATGGTACAACAGAGTCTCAAGATGCTCCAGTGCCAAGGAAATTTGGGACCTTCTGGCACAAACTCATGAATTTATGACTCAAGAAAGACAACTCAGACTGAATATGATCATGAGGAGGTATGAACTGTTTGCAATGAATGAAAAGGAGTCAATCAGGGACATGTTCAACAGATTCATCAACATCACCAGTAATCTCATGGCACTGAGCAAGGTTTTTCCCACTGAAGACGTAGTCATAAAAATTCTGAGAAGTCTACCTCTCTCATGGAATATACGATTCATGGTCATTAAAGAACTGTGTGAGATAAGCACGATGCAAATGGATGAGTTGTATCTCAATCTGCTAACATTAGAAATTAAAGAAGAACCTTCAGATCCAAAAGTCGGAAGGATTGATTTGGAAACTGATAAAGAGAACTAGGAACACGTGCTTACAGAAAAGACAAGAATTACAAGATGGAGAAGATTGAGTAAGAAAATTTTGCTCAAAATGATCAAAGACAAAGGGTGACATGTCCGTGGAAAATCAAATTCCATGGTTAAGAATCGCCCGCTATGGGGACCTGCATGGAAAAAGGCTATGACAGTTGCATGAAATTCAGGTTCCAAGAATGATTCTATGAAGGAAGCTGTCCACTCTACTCTCATGACCATCGAAGACTCAGATCCTGACTTCAAGGGAGACACCTAGGATTGTATCCTTGATCTTAAAAAGCTAGAATTCATCCCTAAGAAAAGTCTCATGACTATGATAGTAAATTTGAGTAATGAATGTCGGGACATAAGTAGTGAAAGACTTGAGTTGCTTAGTACCATTGCCAGCCTAACGAATGGGCCAATGAATATCGAGATCAACAAAAACAACACCGAGAAGGAAAGCTGCCTCCTCAAGGAACAAGTAGATCAACTTGGTTCACTCATCTTAGACTTTAGGCTGAAGCTCTAAAGCTAACGAAAAACGTCAAATGCATTCTGAAAAGAACAAAGCCAGAACCTGCGGAAGAAGATTTGAGGACCACATATAGAGAATCTGATCATGGAAAGGCTAAGCACCTAGCAAACATTGGCTACAAGGTAAGGAGACTAAAAATTGCAAACCAAAAGAAGGATGGAACAAGTAAAGAAAAGGGACCCAAGGCAGGTTGTGCTCTAAATACTAAGCTCTGATTGTCTTGCAGGAAAGAGTGACAGAAAGCAAGCAAATATCGGATATGAACATGCTTGCTCAACAGGACATAACAGGAATGAATCACTACTTCTGTTCACTCTTAATGATAGAAAGAGAGAAGCATTGCATATCGATAGGGGGAATATAGATTAAAAAAAAAATTAAAAGGATCTTAGAAAGGATTCCCTAAAAAAGAAGTCAATTTGGGAATGACTAAGGATTGCACGTGTTTCCCTAAATATTTAGAACAACTGTTTTAAATTAAGTTAATGCATAAGTAAAAGAATGTTTTACTCAGTCTTGTAATATTAGTTGTATGTCCTATACCATGAATGATCATGATCTCATAACTTCTAATAGATATTTGATGGCACAGGACTAGCTTGATCATGAGTCAGTAAATGGTTCATCAAGTCACAGGTATGTACATCTATCCATATGTTTAAATGCACAATCAGGTCCATAAGTGTAACACCTCGTACCTCTTAACTAAGTTACGTTCGTGATTCGGGACTTAGAAGCTAAGACGGGAAGTAGTTGGATTAAAATTTCCCTTGGAACGGTTAAAGTACATTTTATGTCAAAATGTACATGCTTATGCACGGGCTATACTTCTTGGACGTACCTCACATAGGAGAAAACAGAACCACTAGAATTTGGCATTCCAGGTATGGCCTGAATGTACGGGTTGTACTTCTTGGCCGTACAATTTATACGGGACGTACTTCAAAGTACGGGCCGTACTTTTTTCATTACGTACCTCACAGACAAAATTTTAGCTTCTGGAAATTGACACATGAGGTACGTCCATAATGTACGGGCCGTACATTATGCCTGTACTTCTTCCCGCTTCAGCAAAAGTATAAATACGAGACTTGAGTTCTTTTTCTTATTTTTCATATTCCCAAGCCCTAGCAGGAAGTTCTTCTCCTCCCACTATTAGAATACGTCAAGGTAAGTCTATTCTAAGCATCTCGAGTGAATTCCAAAATATATTCTTGAGTATTAAATACGAATTCATTGTTCTAAAGCTAGGGTTTTCAAGAAAACCCATCATACGAGTTCAAGATTAAAGCTTTTGGGATTCTTCTCAAGTTTAGACCATTAGATACAAGTTTTGGAGAATTAACAGGTATGTAGGGTTTCTATCCGCATGTGGGAACATCATTTTTCTTTCCCACGCCACATTCTTCCATGATTATACGAAGTTTTACTCAAAACTAGGGTTCTAGACATGTTCATGATAACCCTAAGTACATGTACCATGATATACCATATTTGCTTTAATACTTCGTTATTGTGTTCTTAATCTTTGTGACGATTCGCATTTCGCGGATGGGTTTAGCGCTCAAAAAGCTACTTCGAACGTTGGTGCCGTTTCAGACATGTTTTGGAAAAGAGTCGCCACCTAATTTTTAGAAAATTAGGAAAATCGGTGGTGAAGGGTTTATTCAAATACAGTGAAAATCCTTCGTAATCCAGAGTTCTAGGTAAGGGTTCTGGTGATCCCCTAAGGAAGGTGTTAGGCACCCTAGTATTAAGGATCCATAGCATACGGTTGACCTTCGAGCTTCAATGGGTGATTTTGTATGAACTGCTTAGGCTTTGTTTAGTTTCCCCTATAAAAATACTGTCGTGACATATCATTTTGGTTTAAAAAAAAATTAAAGAATTTCCCTTTAAATAAGGGTAGCTCAAGTTCGGATTTAAAATATCCGGGATAAAAATAATATTGTCCTTTTTACTTATAAGGATAGTATACTGGGTATATCCCATCTAAAACTGATGCCATGTGTTCGTATATAAGAAAAAATATATATGTATGTATGCATAGCCTTTATTTAATTTGTACATTATCCGTATTTTATCTCTTTAGTCAATCATATCCTCAAAACCGCTTTCTCAAACTTGGGCTTTAAAGGAAATTTTACTTATTTGAATTTATTAAGTCGGGTCTAGCCCAAATGTTTATTTTACTTTCTTTTCTCAGATTTCTCAAATTAAAATACACTTTTAAAGAGGTATTCAGAAATAATCAACTTTTTTGCAAGAAAAAAATATACTTTCACTTTTATTTATTTTAATCAAAAGGAATACAAATTTTTTATTGTTTGGATACAATTTTGAAATATCGTCTACCCAAATCCTAGGTTCTAACCTGTAGGGGTTTCAATAATGTATTTGCATATCATATAGAAATAATGTAAAACCTATACTAAAGGAAGGGAAAAAAAGTTTAGCTTTTACGGCCTTGGGCCCAAATCATTCAGCAATCTTGTTCTCGTTCTTCTATACTCCTCTAATATTCATCCAAAGCTCCAAGCGTCCAATCCTTTCACTTTGTACTCGAGCTTTTGCTTTTCATGCTTGTTTTATTGGTACCTCGCACAATGAAAAGAAAAATAGTTAGTCAAAATGATATGCCACCCGGTAGGGTGACTTTTAGGATCATAAATAATAATGTCCCTCGGACTCGTATCAAACTTTGAGAGCTTTGATTACGGAGTCTCAGACTCACGGTTCCGAATATGGCAGAGGAACCCGAATCATGTCGCGGCTGCAAACTAGTGGCCATTCTAGTTGCCTTGCCGAGCGCATGTTGGTTCCTATCTCGTGATATCAATATGAGATCATCCTTTCCTAGATCGAGGGATAACTTTTTGGAGGGAAAAAATTGGGTGTCAACAGCTGCCCCTTCATTGTGCAAGGACGGAGCCGTCCTTGGGCAACGAAATTTGACAAACCTGATTTTTGTCCGACCAACTCAACTTATTTCTTAAGTGGAAAGTGTACGTGATTTTGGAAATTATGGCCGGACTCTGGGTTCCCTACATATCTCAGGCTGTATGGGAATTCAGGACACTTGTAGTTCGACTCGAATTTGTGAAAACTTTCAAGGTTTGCCCTAGTGTTGAATTTATCAGACTCGAACTTGGGACAGTGATTTCGCCTACATATCCCTAGCCTCGGGGATCAGGTCATATGTAGTTCGACTCGATCGGAAGAAAAGGATATTCCTTATGCCGAAGTAACCTTTAGTTTGGGATAAATGACTATGAACTTCTGAGTACGGAAAAGAGGCTTGCAACTTCTAAGCTATGGTCGTGGCATGCTTCACACTCATAGTTAAGTCTTTGTACGGACATAATTTCATGTATTTTAAGTGTGTTGTCATCTAGATTTGAAAATAAGACTAGTGGTGCCCAGTGTAGGTTTTGGAGATTACACAGAGTGCGAAACTCAAAGGTGATGACTCTTGTGCTTTTGGTAGAGTAGTTTTTACATGGTTACCTACATGCCTCCTACAGGAGTGTAGTTTGATGTTGGTGAAAGGTGTCCATCAACTCTCACCCGAAGAGTCTGTTCCTCTCTTCTGCAATGTACCCCGGTTCGCTGCTAAGAAAAAGTTCCACATTGTGGCATGTCCTCTTTTGCGTAGTCCACATCATCAGTTGCTTATATTGCAAAATCTATGGTAACACCGTTAGTAGAAAATGCACTATAAACATAATCGGGAGCGACGTCTTTATGATGTCATCTCGAATCTAAGTGTCTTGTCCCAGGACAATCCACTTCAGCAATTAAGTGGTGTTCTACTTCGACGTGGCCAGTCCAATGTGTTACAATTTTAGAGAGGACGACCCGATTTGAAATAAAGTAAAGTGTCACGATTTTAGGCTGGACAACCCGATTTGAAATAAAGTTAAGTGTCGCAATTTTAGGGTGGACAACCCGGTTTATATTGCCTGAGTCTAACAACGAGAACAACGGCCTCTCGATCGGATTTAAATCATTTGACTCTGAAGATGAATACTTTGGCTTTCTTGGCCGGTTTTACATCATCTTTGACTCTGACAATGAATACTGCGGCCTCGCGATCGGATTTATATCGTCTGAGTCTAGCAACGAAGACTGTTGTCTCTTTATCGGTTTTACATCGTTTCACTCCGAAGATGAAGGCTGCGACCTTTTTGGCCTATTTTATATCATCTTTGACCCTAACGGCGAATGCTGCCGCCTCGTGATGGGATGTACATCATCCGAGTCTAGCAACAAAGACTGCGTTCTCTCGATCGCTTTTACATCGTTTGAGTCTAACAATGAAGACTACGGCCTCTCGATCAGTTTTACATCGTTTGACTTCGAAGATGAAGACTGCGACCTTCTTGGCCGATTTTACATCATCTTTGACTCTAACGACGAATACTGCGGCCTCGCAACTTGATCTATATCGTCTGAGTCTAGCAACGAAGACTGCGGTCTCTTGACCGATTTACATCGTTTGAGTCTAAAAACGAAGATTGTGGCCTCTCGACCGGTTTTACATCGTTTGACTTTGAGGATGAAGACTGCGACCTTCTTGGCCGGTTTTACATCTTCTTTGACTCTAACGACGAATACTGTGGTCTCGCGACTGGATGTATATTGTCTGAGTCTAATAACGAAAACTGCGGTCTCTCGATCGGTTTTACATCCTTTGAGCCTAACAACAAAGACTGCGGCTTCTCGACTGGTTTTACATCATTTGAATCTGAAGATGAAGGTTGCGACCTTCTTGGCCGGTTTTACATCATCTTTGACTCTAACGACGAATACTGCGGCCTCATGACCGGATGTACATCGTCTGACTCTAGCAATGAAGACTGGTAAGGAAATGGGACTGGCAAGCCCAATCACATAAAGCCTTAACAATTCCTACCCAAGTCCAGACTTATTTCTTATATTAGCTTAAAGATGAAATGGGTCTTCTTATATTTATTCTGATGGACCGGAACACTTAGATTCGTACCGCAAACCATTTAAACACTAAGTATTTAAGCCTAAGGCGATTTCTATCCCATTTTTACTTGATATATACTTACATTTTGTATGATGTACTTCTATACAGACATGGTATGCCACCTGATATACACTTTGACACGTATATCAAGTGTATATAACTTGTATACATGTAACAGGATCACCTCTTATCAAGACCTATGTATACACTTCTTTTTAACTTAAGCAGTTTGTACTAATGCCCTTTTTCTGCCATCTAAATTCTAGTTCCTTTTATTATTATGATTAAGCGGTACTGGGCTGTGTTGAAATAGCTTCGATTTTTCCAAGCTTAATCTTTTAACCCCCCTTCTTATCTATTGGTGACACCGTACTGGACCTAGTTGCAAGAAACTCTTAATCCCTCCAAGTGCCGCCTTAATCTTATGATTCAACTAGGATTATCAGTCATCAGCTTAAGTTGACTATACTGAACTGGGTTGCAAGAAACTCCAAGTCTTTCCAAGCTTCTCTTAAGTCTTTGACTCTATTAACCACCTAATTAATTTCCTTTTGGGTAATGTGGTTCTCAAACTAATTCCGCTAATTCTAAGGCAAATATGAACTCAAACTTAGCAAGGCAGTCGTTCAAAGATTTATCAAACCATAGAAGAAGGAATATTCAGTTTCATATAATCCAAACAGGTCTCAAATGGAGTATAAACATTCCTAATCAATACAAGTATTTCATTTGAAAGTCAAGTAAAGGTAACTTGAAGCAAATTTACTAAACTGAAGTTGTTTACAAGATTTGCCATGAACAAAAAGGTCCTGGACCTATTTAAGGCTTTTTGAGACTAAGGACAAACTCATTTAAGGTCTTCGCTTCATCCTGTTCCCTTTCCCAAGTAAGTGAACTAGCTAAATTGTAATAACATGTCCATTTTCAGACTAAAGAAACTATTTTATGCTAGAATAAATTCATTTTAACGATTCAATGATGGGAAATGAAGATCAAATGCATACATATGACAAGTATTACCTTATAGGCTTCTAGGGCATGTCGTGACAACCTTTTATTTGGGAGAATGATACCATGAACCAAGTTAGTCTTGGTTCTTTGCCAATCTCCTCTCCAAGGTGTCTTTAAAAAGATTTCCCTTTGCCAAATGGTTCATAACTTGCATACCTACACTCATGACCCTCTCATCCTGTCATTAAACTAATCCTACTATCCTTAAAGGTGAAACAGCTTAATTTTTAGACCCAAATTAACTTAGGGTCTTCAATTAGACTATTTTGACCTCTCTTTAGCCAAACATAACCTAAGAGGATCCTTTCTGATTAATCTGGGTTGATTCTAATGTCAAAGTTTTAACAAAATCCATCCAAGGTCTTATTAACCTCTTTCTAATCAACTAAGGTCTTTTGTGGGTCCCATGGTCATAAAAACAAAACTCAGGGAAAATGACTTCAAAGTCCTAAAGAAGACGGGTCGTCACCCTGGTCTGCGCCTTGACCTTCCTTTTACTCCCCTGAAGCATTCTCAACACTTTATCTCATCCTGCAATCAAATGACAACCACTAAAGGCCTCTAAAACTAAGATGATTTTAACATTACCTGTAAACTATACTATTCTGTTGCCTAAGTCTTCACTTAATAATGTATCCTCTTAGACTAAAACATTGATTATTTGACTTTTAAGCTCTATTAAGCAGTCCTAAAAAAAAAACTCTCATAGGCACAAGACGCATCCTATTCAGATTTTTACTTAACTTACAAGCTGACCCTTAGTTGGGTTAAAGCGGAACATATGATATACATGCAATGACAGTTTATATATACAGGAAAGGAAACACATAAGCAATTTACACAAACAATCATATTATATTGAAACCCTTATGGTTAGAACCTAAAGTCCCCAGCAGAGTCGCCATTTGTGATGGTTCGCATTTTGCGGGCAGGGTTAGCGCTCGGAAAGCTACTTCGAACTCGTTGGTATGCTTTCGGACTTGTTTTGAAAAAGAGTTGCCACCTAATTTTTAGGAAATCAGAAAAACCAATGGTGAAGGATTTATTCAAATACAGTGAAAAATCCTTTGTAATGCAAAGCTCTAGGTAAGGGTTACGTGATCCCCTAGGGAAGGTGTTAGGCACCCTAGTATTAAGGATCCGTAGCATACGATTGACCTTCGAGCTTCAATGTGTGATTTTGTATGAACTGCTTATGCTTTGTTTAGTTTCCCATATAAAAATACTGTCGTGACATATCATTTTGGTTTAAAAAAAAAAAAGAATTAAAGAATTTCCCTTTAAATAAGGGTAGCTTAAGTTCGGATTTAAAATATCCGGGATAAAAATAATATTGTCCTTTTTACTCATAAGGACAATATATATCCCATCTAAAACTGATGCCATGTGTTCGTATATAAGAAAAAAAATATATATATGTATATGCATAGCCTTTATTTAATTTGTACATTATCTGCATTTTATCTCTCCAGTCAACCATATCCTCAAAATTGCTTTCTCAAACTCGGGCTTTGAAAGAAATTTTACTTATTTGAATTTATTAATTCTGGTCTAGCCCAAATGTTTATTTTACTTTTTTTCTCAGATTTCTTAAATTAAAATACACTTTTAAGGAGGTATTAAGAAATAATCAACTTTTTTGCAAGAAAAATATACTTTCACTTTTATTTATTTTAATCAAAAGGAATACAAACTTTTTATTGTTTGATACAGTTTTGAAACATCGTCTACCTAAATCCTAGGTTCTAACCTGTAGGGGTTTCAATATCTATACAAATGTATTTGCATATCATACAGAAAATAATGTAAAACCTATACTAAAGGAAGGGAAAAAAAGTTTAGCTTTTACGGCCTTGGGCCCCAATCATTCAGCAGTCTTTTTCTCGTTCTTCTATACTCCTCTAATCTTTATCCGAATCTCCAAGCGTCCAATCCTTTTACTTTGTCCTCGAGCTTTTGCTTTCCATGCTTGTTTTATTGGTACCCCGCACAATGAAAAGAAAAATAGTTAGTCAAAATGATACGCCACCCCGTAGGGTAACGTTTAGGAACATAAATAATAATGTCCCTCAGACTTGTATAAAACTTTGAGAGCTTTGATTACGGAGGCTCAGACTCACAGTTCCGAATATGGTAAAGGAATCCGAATCATGTCGCGGCTGCAAACTAGTGGCCATTCTAGTTGCCTTGCTGAGCGCATGTTGGTTCCTACCTCGTGATATCAATGTGAGATCATCCTTGCCTAGACTGAGGGATAACTTTTTCGGACATGGAATGGCCTCAAAAAATCATATTTTCATTGGCCCAAAGTGTAGTATCATGTTCGGATCAGTGAATCTGTTCTCTTTTGAGGCAACAATTCTCGTAGCATATCAAGTGTAGCATTGGTTTCCTTTCAAACTGTAGTATTTATTTCTCAAAAATATAACAACAACCATTTAGCAGTATTTGAGCTTCGAAAATCCAGCAGCATGCATTCTCAAAGTGCAGCAACAAGCCACACTGAGTATGCTTCTAGTTTACCTCAAAGTAACAACATGATTCTGTTACATCTCGGAAGTTCAAGTTGTTTGTGTTATGAGTATACTAACATAAGCCTAAGGTGGGCATGAAATCCTTATGATATTAAAGAGAGTATTTGATAACTTTAAGTGTCACGACCCAACCGCGTAGGCCGTGACTAGCACCGCCCATCAAATCCGAATCCAATAGGCACCCGCGACATATTCATCAAACAATCACAAACACATAGCTATATATATATATATATATATATATATATATCGAGAAGCGCCGTTGCCTCAAACACATCTCAAACACAAACACACACACACACCTACGTACACCAACGTCATATGACGGGACGGGCCCATGAAACGCGCATATACCCGAGAAAAGGGTCGGTACGGAATATGTAATCGTCGAGTATGCAAAGCCCGGGCATGAGAGATATACAATAATCAAATCTGAGTCATAATCGAAGCGGAAGTACAGAAAGTAAGTACATATCCAAAAATACCAAAATGTTTACTTATTATAATATTTTTCTCAAGAAAACAAATTGTGTATAGGACTCAGTATCACACCACATACCGCGGTCAAAATCCAGCGGCACTATCACATCACATAACATACCGCGGCCAAATACCCAGCGGCAATATCACAGAACATACCGCGGTCAAATACCCAGCGGCAATATCACAGAACATACCGCGGCCAAATACCCAGCGGCAAATATCACATAGCATACCATACCGCGGCCAAATACCCAAATGGCAATATCACATAACGGCATACAAATCATTATTACAAACCCAATAGAATAACCAAAGCGAACTATTATATCCAAACCAAGACAATAGCCAAATCAAATTTCCTCACCGAATATCACTCGGGAACATTTCAGACCAATCTTCAGAATCCATAGTCACGTACCGGAACCATAGGTATACGAATCATTATTTCAGACTCAACAGACAATTATATAATCATACTCGGGGGTCAGAAAGGTAGTCATATTAAGTTCTTTTCAAAGAGCCATCAGAATCATACAGAAGAAGATTGCGGGATCCACGGACGAGCGTCAACCCAATCCGGGCCCGCCTACGAAAACCATAGTCATCACCAGTTATCGAACCATTATTACAAACTCGAAAGATAAGTGACCTGATCGTACTTGAAATCGGAATAAAAACCAAATTGAATTCTTTCAAAAGTCGTCAGGATTATAAAAGAAAGAGTCGCGGGACCCACGGATGGGTGTCGACCCGAGTCGGGCCCGCCTATGGAAAACATACTCATTATACACCATACTATCACCTACGAGCATATCGAGGCAATCCGAGCCTTTCTGTGAAAGATACGGGCGTTCGTAGTTACGGAACTTTTAAAAGCCAAACTTTTTATGCAAAAGTTGAAAATCAATTATTTCAAAGGCGTAAAGGCCAATATTTCATCTTATCAACATACGAATTTCCAGGAACGAATAAAAGTCATAAACATGCTCGGATTGCGAGAATAGAATTTCCTCGAGGCTCGTGTCATAGCCTATTTGTAACTAAGGCATGCCAAAAGAAGAAAGGATTGGGCTTTACATACCTCAAACGCTCTCCAAGCTACTCCAAACTCAAGCTAACGTCAACCTACGCCTCGGGCTCTCCAAGGTCTACAAGTATATCAACGGATATCAATTATTAGCTATAGCCATTTAGGCATTTAATTCCAAATTAGGCCTTAATTCTACAGAAATTTGGGCAGCATTTCCCCTGTAAATACGCCAACCCCGAGAATTTAACTCAGCCAAATCAACAACAACAACAATAACAACCAACCTAGCAACATTAATAATCAATCCGAAAGGCAATACAACATTAATAGCTCTCAATTCAACGGCTTACATTCAAGCCAACATCAACGCTTATACATTCAAATACTAATCCGAATCCATATCAACAACATTCAAGGACATCTTAAACAATTTATACAATATTTCCAACAATCCAACAATGGCTCCAATTTACCCGAAAACAATGCCTCCAACCCGAGAGCACAACTACAATCCATTCCTAACTTCCGAATCATGATTTGCATCAATAATCCATACTATAACGATATCATTATCATAAATACACAAATTACATTAAACGCATAATAACCTTCAATTCAGCCCATACACTTACAACATCAATCTTGAGTCATTAAAAGCTCATTTCTAACATAGAATTCATTACGACAACCACCAAAACACTAAGCGACATTAGTGCGTTCTTTGTCATACACCATGACCATTTTCGGCCAACACACAACATATATACATATTGATGATTCTCATTCATTCCTTCACTCTACAACAATCACAACATACTAACTAGACATTAATTCATTGCTTCAACACAACACAATACACACACACTTACACGGCTAAATCTCACACACATGGCCTCAACTCCAACATACTATATTTCATGATTTTCATCCATTTTAACATACTACAACATGCATACAACCTTCATAACACATAAACAAGATCAAATTTTACCTTTCTTCCTTCAACTTCACAATAGGCTAGGGTTTGCAATTGGCACAACGACTTGTTGGATGACCCGAACAACACTTCCACGCTACTTAGGGACCTCAAAATAGTGGATTTGCATCAACAAAATATTTTTGGGTGGCTAGAATTGAAGTTGGTTTTTTTTTTTTCTCTTTTTCTCCTTGGCCGAGAGCTCCTTAATGGGGTTCTTCAACTTCTATTTTTTTTCTAAGTGTAATGTGATAAGAAGATGACTTATTAGTCATATTTTGTATACTAATATAAGTCATACAAGTGTCCATGGCCCACACACATGTGTTGGACCAATTAAAATTGTCCACAAAGTGTGTGGGACCAATTCAAGCCACATGGCCAACATGGCCAATTTTCATGAATTACTAACTTCCAAATATTCCAACTTTGGTCCCAAATTTTCCTAAATATTCCATGCCAACAAATTCATGAACAACTTTTGTCTCAAAACAAAATCGAAGGTCGAAAGTCTCGACATTGTATCCCGGAATGGTTTTGCCTCCAACCTATCATAATGTGCAAAATTGCGGGATATAACATCCTCCCCCCCTTTTGAAGATTCGTCCTCGAATGTTAAATTAGCCTTACAGGATCTTATAAGCATTTGGGGGAGTTTCTTTTACAATTATCACAAACAGTTCATACATCAATCAGCATAACCAATTAAAGAGTCTAAAGTACCTGTTCCCGCATCGGGTGGCGCCTCCTGATCCTGTCCACGGGTCAATGCATATAGGCGGTTCGATGGACTGCCGAATCGGGGGCTCCCGCCACGCCACGGCCTGGGTGCCGGTGCGCGGTGATGCCCGCCCCATTGGGCGCATAGGCGCGGAAGGTGAAGACGAACCGAAGCCGACCCGGTAGGCCGAGCTTCTCCCCCGCACCGCCCCCGAGTGGGCAATCTCTCTGAAGTGGCCCCGCCGGCCACCGTAAAGCAAGCGCCCGTGGCACGACAACACTCCCCGAGTGGCGTCCCCTACGCCGAGGACATCGGGGTAGGGGTGGCCTCCACCGGCCGGGAATCTCCGTCCATCCGGAGCCCGAGCCCCGGAACTCGCCCTCCTCTAAGTACCCCGCACCATCCGGTCTCCAGCCGGGAGCCGCGGGGGTGTACTCGCTACGGGCCGGGGAGGATATCTCGCTCCGCTACCGCCGAGGGCCCGCCGAGACTCCCCGCATCCCGCGGATCCGGCCCTCTTGGGACGGCCCCCATCATAATCCCTATCGGCCGACGCCTCGTGTCGCTCCTCCATACCCCGGGCATACGTGCCGAATCCGTGCGATGTCCATCCCCGTCCGGGCCGCCATCACCGTACAACTATCAATCAAGTAATCATCCGGCCCCTATCACATACCGGTGCATCCGGTCGGTCATATCGACGACATAAGCGGGCGCATATCCGGCCGCCGAATCAAACTCCGGGGACTATACTCCCCGACACTCTCGCCCTCTGCTTCAACAGCAGGAATCTGTCTACCCTGGCCCGCCTCATCTCTGGAGGTAGAAAATGGGCCAGGAAGGCCTCTGTAAACTCGCTCCATATGGCTGGAGGGGCTCCCTCGCCCCGAGACAGCATCCAAGACTCATACCAATTAGCCGCTACATCGTGTAACCGATAGGATGCCATCTCAACCGACTCTGTCTCGGAAGCACTAATCAATCGCAGTGTGCGCTGCATCTGCCGGATGAACTCATGAGGGTCCTCTGCGGGCTTTGACCCGAAAAACTCTGGTGGGCCACAAAGCAGAAAATCACGGGCCCTCTGACTATCGCGCCTGTCTACGCGATCATCCCCTACTCCCTGTCTGTGGACCTGCCCCGCTACCAATCGAGTCAATAACTGGACTGCCTCCCGCAGGGTCCCATCCTCCGCCCCTGGCTGGGGAGCTGGGGGTGCAGGTACTCGAACCTCGGGAGCTGGCGGTGGAACCGCCCGCACCCGCACTGCGGTGTCGCCGCTCCAAGCCCTCTCGATACCGATGGTGTGGCCGAACCGGGCTGTCGGGGCACAATATCCGGCTCCAAGCCGGGCACGGGCCCTAGTAGCTATCCGGGGCCCGCCGGTCTCGCCAAGCTGTAGACTTGCCCTTCGGCGGTGTGGCCTTCCTCGGAGGCATCGCCGAAAACATAACATTTCATCGAAAGAGTCATCCTGATAACACAGCTCTATCGCACGATCTAAGATCAGAAGGAAAGATGACATCCTAAATGTCCTGTAGCCTCCTGTTTATAGATGTGGTGCACAACACACCGATAAACAAGACTCTACTAGACACGGTCTGTAGACATTCCGAGGACGAACTGCTCTGATACCACTTCTGTCACGACCCAACCCCGTAGGCCGTGACTAGTGCCCGAGCTGGGCACCCAGACATATTCATCAAATCTGAATCACAAACAGATAGCTTACGCGTATACAAATATCAGGCGCTGTCTCAAACACATCTCAAACACAAACATATATATATATATATATATATATATATATATATATATATATATATATATATATATATATATATATATATATATATATATATATATATATATATATCAAGGCTATCACGGCGAATAGGATCGCCCGGAACATATAACATACCAACACACACATCGTACAGATAGGCCTAACCCACATATACGTCTACGGACCTCTGCATGACCAACAGAATCATATGACGGGACAGGGCCCCGCCGTACCCCTGAACAAACTCATACATATACAACGGACGAGTTTATACCAAGATATGGGCTCCGAAATAAAGGGAGCACTCCAACTGCCAAATGGGTGTCCTAGACCGGCGGATCGTCGAACTGTACGTCTTTACCTGCGGGCATGAAACGCAGCCCCCGAAGAAAGGGGGTCAGTACGGAATATGTACTGAGTATGCAAAGCAGAGATATACAATAATCAAATCTGAGTCATAATCGAAGCGGAAGTACAGAAAGTAAGTACATATCCAAAAATACCAAAATGTTTACTTATTATAATATTTTTCTCAAGAAAACAAATTGTGTATAGGACTCGCATCACACCACATACCGCGGTCAAAATCCGGCGGCACTATCACATCACATAACATATATATATAAATATATATATATATATATATATACGGAACATACCGCGCCAAATACCCGATAGTGGCAATATCCAAACATACCGCGGCCAAATACCCAGCGGCTATATCACATAACATAACATACCGCGGCCAAATACCCAGCGGCAATATCACATAACGGCATACAAATCATTATTACAAACCCAATAGAATAACCAAAGCGAACTATTATATCCAAACCAAGACAATAGCCAAATCAAATTTCCTCTGAATATCACTCGAGAACATTTCAGACCAATCTTCAGAATCCATAGTCACGTCTTAGGAACCATAGGTATACGAATCATTATTTCGGACTCAACGTACAAATATATAATCATACTCGGGGTCGAAAGGTAGTCATATTAAGTTCTTTTCAAAGAGCCATCGAATCATACGAAGAAGATTGCGGGATCCACGGACGAGCATCAACCCAATCCGGCCCGCCTACGAAAACCATAGTCATCACCGAGTTATCGAACCATTATTACAAACTCGAAAGATAAGTAACACGATCGTACTTGAAATCGGAATAAAAACCAAATTGAATTCTTTCAAAAGTCGTCAGGATTATAAAAGAAAGAGTCGCGGGACCCACGGATGGGTGTCGACCCGAGTCGGGCCCGCCTATGGAAAACATACTCATTATACACCATACTATCACCTACGAGCATATCGAGGCAATCCGAGCCTTTCTGTGAAAGATACGGCGTTCGTAGTTACGGAACTTTTAAAAGCCAAACTTTTTATGCAAAAGTTGAAAATCAATTATTTCAAAGGCATAAAGGCCAATATTTCATCTTATCAACATACGAATTTCCAAGAACGAATAAAAGTCATAAACATGCTCGGATTGCGAGAATAGAATTTCCTCGAGGCTCGTGTCATAGCCTATTTGTAACTAAGGCATGCCAAAAGAAGAAAGGATTGGGCTTTACATACCTCAAACGCTCTCCAAGCTACTCCAAACTCAAGCTAACGTCAACCTACGCCTCAAGCTTTCCAAGGTCTACAAGTATATCAACGGATATCAATTATTAGCTATAGCCATTTAGGCATTTAATTCCAAATTAGCCCTTAATTCTACAGAAATTTGGGCAGCATTTCCCCTGTAAATACACCAACCCCGAGAATTTAACTCGGCCAAATCAACAACAACAACAATAAAAACCAACCTAGCAACATTAATAATCAATCCGAAAGGCAATACAACATTAATAGCTCTTTTTCATTCAACGGCTTACATTCAAGCCAACATCAACGCTTATACATTCAAATACTAATCCGAATCCATATCAACAACATTCAAGGACATCTTAAACAATTTATACAATATTTTCAACAATCCAACAATGGCTCCAATTTACCCAAAAATCCTCCAACCCGAGAGCACAACTACAATCCATTCCTAACTTCCGAATCATGATTTGCATCAATAATCCATACTATAACGATATCATTATCATAAATACACAAATTACATTAAACGCATAATAACCTTCAATTCAGCCCATACACTTACAACATCAATCTTGAGTCATTAAAAGCTCATTTCCAACATAGAATTCATTACGACAACCACCAAAACACTAAGCGACATTAGTGCGTTCTTTGTCATACACCATGACCATTTTCGGCCAACACACAACATATATACATATTGATGATTCTCATTCATTCCTTCACTCTACAACAATCACAACATACTAACTAGACATTAATTCATTGCTTCAACACAACACAACACACACACACTTACACGACTAAATCTCACACACATGGCCTCAACTCCAACATACTATATTTCATGATTTTCATCCATTTTAACATACTACAACATGCATACAACCTTCATAACACATAAACAAGATCAAATTTTACCTTTCTTCCTTCAACTTCACAATAGGCTAGGGTTTGCAATTGGCACAACGACTTGTTGGATGACCCGAACAACACTTCCACGCTACTTAGGGACCTCAAAATAGTGGATTTGCATCAACAAAATATTTTTGGAGTGGCTAGAATTGAAGTTGGTTTTTTTTTTCTCTTTTTCTCCTTGGCCGAGAGCTCCTTAATGGGGTTCTTCAACTTCTATTTTTTTTCTAAGTGTAAAGTGATAAGAAGATGACTTATTAGTCATATTTTTTATACTAATATAAGTCATACAAAGTGTCCATGGCCCACACATGTGTTGGACCAATTAAAATTGTCCACAAAGTGTGTGGGACCAATTCAAGCCACATGGCCAACATGGCCAATTTTCATGAATTACTAACTTCCAAATATTTCACTTTTGGTCCCAAATTGTCCTAAATATTTCATGCCAACAAATTCATGAACAACTTTTGTCTCAAAACGAAATCGAAGGTCGAAAGTCTCGACATTGTATCCCGGAATGGTTTTGCCTCCAACCTATCATAATGTTCAAAAATGCAGGATATAACATTAAGCATGCACCATAAGATTTTGAAGTCATATGAATCGGTGTAACTATGTTCGTCAAAGGAAGTAGAATGTAAGTCATGTTTGGGACGATTTTGCAATAATTGAGTTATACTTTATTTAGTAATGACTTGAGGAGAAGCTATAGGGCCCCTTAGATGGCTAATGAAGTGTTACACAAGTGCCAAGAAGGTTTTATAAGGACTGGAAGTCAAACGAATCGAAACGAGTAACTTATCGGATGGGGGCACTTTGACGGACCGTAGAACATTTGACGGCCCGTCAAATGGTGGTGCACCACTGTATAACAGTCACAGTGAACCATGTTGGGTTGGGAAGTTTGACGGTGGACTTTGACGGACCTTAGGAATTTTGACGGTCCATCAAAGTGGGCGTAGGATTGCCCAACTGGATTTTAAGTTACGCTTTATATATTTCATTTCATATCATTTGGACTCATTATTTCCCCAAATCATATTTTAGAGCTCTCCAAAACCCTCTCTACAAGTCCATAAACTAATCCAAGCCAAAATCCAAGAGAATCAAGAGATTCAAGTGCTAAGAAGCTTGCTAGGGTTTGTAGAACTCAAGATTTCTTATGGTGTTGATATTGGAGACTTCACTTTAGAGGAGTAAGTTGATCCAAGACTTGTTCTTGAGTGATTAAGGTATGTTTTTACATCTCTTGTATATGGTTAAGGTTGTTTGATTGTTGTTCTATTCGGTTGAAGGGAGAAAAAGTGAAAATAGGGTTCAAGTATGAATTTAAGGATATTGTGAGCTATAGGTTAACTTGAATTGTGATTCTTGGCATGCTAGGAGTATAATCTTTTTGTGGATGATATTAATGATGTTGATGAAGTATTATATGTAAGTATGTATGGTGTTGTGTTGTAGATATTGTTATGAATGACCTTGAGAAGGAGTTTTGGGGATTGAATGATGCCTAATTTGAGTAAAGTCTCTTGATTATGGTATTGCTAATAATGTCATTGTTGTTGGGGAGTTGTTTTGGAATTTGGTAGAAGTAGATAAGACCGGGGAAATGCTGCCCAATTTTCACTAGCTGATGAATTATTCTAGTTTGAACTTAAGAATGTCTTTAAGGCTTAACCTTGGTATGAATCCTTTTAAATCTAGATTTCTCAAGATTTGGAGGTGAACGTTAAGTAGTTAAGAAGACATAAAGGTATGTAAGGCTAACCCTTCTTTCTTAAGGCATGATTCCATTGTTATATACCTTCACGTGAAATCCATAATGTCCTTCATGATGACTCTATTTCTAGAAGTGCTAAAGCTCACAAGTCTTGATACTCTCATGATATCGTTGAACTCATCCTACTATATTTGATACTTTAAAGAAGGATATATTGATGATGATGATGATATTTAAACTACTTATGTAATCCTATGTGTATATGCATGTATATATATGCTTGGCCATTATGTAACACCGAGCTTATATGGCCGGGTATGATATTCACTGCGGGCACACCACTGTAGTTGGGTATGGACAACACCGAGCCTTGATTTGGCTAGGTATGTGTGACACCAAACCTCTATGGTGGGGTATGGTTCTACTATATATGTATGTGCATGTATGGAAGGTTTCCCTTAGAAAAAGTATAAGTAAATATGATGAGCATCTCAAGAGGTATAAATGATTTCCTATCTCATGGCTTTTCTATCTCATGTTACCCTTTATTCTTGTATTGTGTTATTGCTTATGCTTTACACACTCAGTATATTTTTCGTACGACGTCCTGTAGTTTGTGGACGCTGCGTCATGCCTGCAGGTGGACAGGGAGATAGACTTGATCCTTAGGCTGCTTATCCAGAGACTACTTAGAGGAGCTCTATTTGATTCGGAACTGCAGCTGTTGGTACTATTATTTTGTGTATATACCTATGGGCATGGTGGGTCCCTGTCCCATCGTTATGATGTTATCTACTCTTTCTAGAGGCTCGAAGAGTTGCCTACTCTTTCTAGAGGCTCGCAGACAGTTGTATAGAGCTAGATGTCTTTTAGCTTTGTCAGCTCATATTTTTGTATATCATTTTGATAGCTTGCCGGCTTTTGTATATATGGGCATAGTTGTTGATGTTGGTATAAAAGTGCTTTAGCTCGATGGAAATTGTGTTATTAATGCATAGAGATTATGAATAGGCCATGTGGCCCACCTAGATATGATTGGGAAAGTATGATGAGAGGTGCCAGGTGGGTTAGCCCCGGGTGTCCGTCATGGCTCTCCAGTTGAATCATGACAGATTCGGTCTCGGAAATGCAGCAGCTGCTTGCCTTAAGGGCAGAATATTTTTGCCTCAAATCTTTTTGCCGAGCAGTGACGGGGCGACGAGAGCTTAACAAGCACCTTTCTTCTTTACCAACGATGACCAAACTATTCCGACGAATCGGAGAAGAGACCTAAAAATTGAACTTGATCGAGAACGGTTTCAAGCTCTTGTGGGTGTAAACACACTTTGTGGCTATGAAAAAGCCAACTGTTGGTGTCAAAAACCTCTCCTGAGGTGTGAAAACCCGTCTGATGTTAGAGATATGGGATTCTATTTATAGAACCCCAAAATGTTCAAATTTTGGTTTCAAAACGTTGTGGGACTTGAATTGAAACTGAAATTGGTTTGTATTTTCATTTGAAATCTGACTCCTTACTGGAAAATAGGACTAAAATGGAAAAAGAAAATTGAAAAAGGAAGAAAAGCTCAGATTGAAGAAGAAAACAAATTGCATTGAATGCTTTTGCTCCAAATGCACAGGCAAAGACTGGAATGAAAAAACACTTATGCATTTTTGCCAAAAAAAAAGAGGAAGACAGCTGGTTTTCGCTGGTTTGCGAGTGAAGACGAGGCGGATTAGCTATGTAGTGATTTAGGGATTGTTTGGTTCGCTGTTTTTTGTCTTTTTTGGGAAAAATCAAGAACAAAAAATGGGTATTGGGGTTTTGATGGTTTAATGGGATGATGGGCCGGGTCATCCAGTTTATTGGGCTGGATTGTTTAAGAGAATTGGGCTCTGAAAAATCAAATTAAAGGGGTTGATTTAAGGATTAAGAATGGGTAAGAATGCATTTAAATGTGGCCTTTTTCATTGCAATTGTAGCCAAGATGTTAGCGAGATAGCCAAATTAAACCCATGCCCCTTCAATCAAAATCATTCCTTAGAACCAGTTTTGAAATAAAATTGAGATGAAATTATTATCCAATTAATTATTAAGCTTCTTGACTTTAACAAAGTAAAAATACTTATTTTTCCAATAATGGACTAATTATAGTAATTACTTTAATTTAAAATACGTACTTAATTAAAATACTTGTTTTTATGCAACTTGATTTTCAAATTGGTAATATATATATATATATATATATATATATATATATATATATATATATAAGGGTATTTTTCCAATGAAATTGCAAAATATCACCAACAACTGTTTTAGAAAATACTTTTGATTTTCTGAATAAATCTTTTACTCAGTTTGCTATTCAAGAAGCTTGGCTAATTAATTTGAATTTTTGGAGGGCAAAAATTGGTTGTCAACAATCTTCCCTTTTGGTTATTGAGAATCTGTCCGTAATCCATGAAAACTCCTAATTTGCATTCCATGGGTTCTTAAATGCAAGATGTGAACTTTTATGTTTATTTTCATGAACTTTTACATGATTCCATGTTTTCATACAAGTTATACTATATATCTATCTTCATGTTACAATACAATCACAAACCATGTTTATATAATTCAAGGGCTACTAAGCCAATTAGTCCATGTTCATGTTTTGGGAGTTGCACAGCGTACCGAGAAGGTTTAATACCTGAAACTACGTATGCCAGCTTAGGATAAGGATCGCTCCGCCCAGTTAGGACAATTCCTTCATGTTTAGCCATTGCGGGTTATTGGATCCATTCATGTCATGTACATGTTTTGTACCCCGGCAAGGTATGAGATGGCTTGGCTGATCGGGCAAAGATCAGATGCTATGTGCTCAAGTGGTGGTTACATGTCAGTTATACTAAGGCTTTCCCACGTAAAATGTTTTACTCATGTTATAGATATATTCATGTTAGATATACTCATGTTCATGCTCAGCTTGCAGTTTCAGTTTTAGTTCTGTTATTTCATGTGCCATGCTTATTTCATTCAGTTGCTTTACATACCAGTATAATTCAAATGTACTAACGTCCCCTTTTATTTTCCTGGGGGCATGCATTTCGCAATAAATATTTACAGGACGACAGATCAGCTCATTAGAACGTCGCACATACTAGCTATTGGTGAGCCCCATCTCATTCGGGGTGTTATCTTTATTTATTTCATGTTAATTATGTTGTTAAGGTATGCCTGGGGCCTTGTTCCGATAAACAGTTTAGCAGTCAGTCTCATGTCAGAGGTTTCATAGACTGGACTAGTTTAGTTATGTCATGTCAGATATTCAAAGTCGTATAGCCAGTATTGGCTCAGCATTTATCATTTAATTTCAGACTTATGATTACTTAACCTATGCTTCATTTTCACCATGCTTGTTATAGTATATTCCACATCAGTACATGCCCCATGTTGATTCAGCAAGCCATGTAGTTCGCTCGGTCACATGCAGTAAGGCATCGAGTGTTATGTTATGCCCAGGCTATGGTTTGGGGCGTGACAGTAAGACACCTTGAAATACTTGCCCCTCCTTCAATTCAAACCCCAAATTTCTACTCTGAGAGTTGTCTTAAGTGAAAAGGAAGTATGGGCATGTAAGTGTCATTAAACATTAAAAGAAGCCTTTTGTAATGATGATTCAATTTTGAAACCATACAAACATCATGTCAAACTCTTCCCAAGATTTATATATGGACTAAAACTCATTGAAACAAGCAGTTCAACCATATTGATTCACTCGATTCTCTCTCTCCCCCAGTTACTTAATTCAAAAATAGGTCACTCCTCTCTTTATCTTCCTTTAGTCATATAAAATTGCTTAAGACTTTCTCATGCAAAATTTATCAAATCATATCTCTAGACCCAAAAATGGACTACATGTATCAACTCTATCACTCCTAAACAATCTCAGACCTCTGATCAAATCAGCCAAATCCTTCATCACCTTAACCAATTACCACCCCTGCCAATTCTCTCACCACAATCATACCACAAACCAATTCCTTCATTGACATTTTGTCATCCCTAAATCCAATCAAAATCCCAGTACTATCTAAACAGTTACAAACAGGCAACGCAAAAATAGTTTGTGAAAATGTACCACTCAGCCCAAGGGTCCAAAAACTGATCAAATTCATGACTCTGTCAATGATAAAAAAAACCCTTAAACACCTGAGTTGCCCAGAGTAAGCCTTGAGAAACAAATAGAGGAAGATATGAAAATCAAGGAATCAACTAGGGCAGAATGTGAGGGGGAACAAATGCAGAATATTGAACAAGAATCTAGGTCATGGAAAGGGTTGAGAGAACAGAAAGTGAAAAAGAGGGAATTAATGGAGAAGAGAAAAAGAAGTAGAATATAGAAGAAAAGGATAAAGTAAAAACGCTTGAAGGGGAGATATCTGATGTTTGTGAAAATCCAGGGAATGAACAGAGTGAGGAAACAGGAGATAAAATTATGGTACAAAAAGGATTGGACACTCTTGTGGCTGAGGAAACTATGGAACAACCTGGTCCAGATGTGACTAATGTGATTTCTATGGAACAATTTATACAACCTGTTCTCAGAACGTGTACTTCCACTATAGATGATGATGATGAGGTTCCATTACTTCAGTTCAGAACCAGACTTAGAAAAGCATTTGGAAAGAATATAGTAAAACTGTGGAGGAAACACATGTGAAAGAAGGGAGTCAAGTCCTATCTAGGACCCCTCACACTATAAGCAAGAAAAGGCAAGTCGATGCTGAACCTGAAGAGGCCCTGCAAGACAATAGGAAGTTAAAGCGCATAAGCACCAATGCTATGAGTATAAGTGAAGGATACTGGGTGAAAGCTCAAGAAGAAATAGCAAGAAAAGGGAAAAAGTTGTTGCTACCACGAAACCAAAACCATCAGGGGTCAAGAAAAAGCTCCTAAAAAAGAAAGTCTCGGACTAAGCTGGGAAATGAGCTGAATAAAAGTGAGGAAGAAGTAAACTCGGCGTCTACGCATGAGGAAAATGATGCAATTTAGGCTGATGATGAGGTAACAGAAATAACTGCATCTTTGATTGAAAGGGCTATTCAGTTTAAGTCAAGAACTGAATAGCCCTTTCAATCAAAGATATAGTCATTTTTGATGTAGTCCATGTGAAAGAAACTGCATCAGTTATACATAAACTGATATAGTTTCACTTAAACTGAATAGCCATATAGTTTAACTTAAATTGATGATTCTTCCGTGGCTCCTTGGAAGAATCATTCTGCAAACCAACTAATGTAGTTTCACTTAAACTGAATAGCCTTATACATTCAGTTTAAATGAAACTACATCAGTTAAGGTGTCTTGTAAGATGATTCTTCTAAGGAGCCAAGAAAGGAGCGAAACAAGGTGTCTGGACATGGAATTGATGGAGCGGTTAGACACTGGTGCTCCGATAAATTTGCCTAGCCTTATGATTCAACACATGGCTAGAATTACTGAACAGGGAGATAAGGAATATGTACTTGCATACGGACTTTTGTTGGCTGATATATTTGAGCATTTCCAAGTGCCAGTTAAGGTATGGCAATATCAGACCACAAAGGATGTCATGTCATGACCTAAAACACGGATCGCACGGGCACCTACCCTTTCCCACCTGGTAGGTGAACCTATCCCTTACTCAATATCCAAATCAACATAATAAGTAAATAAGAAGGTAAGTGGTCTAAAATGATAGACAGATAATCATGCGGAATTACAACAACTACCAAGGAATTTTGTCTGAATAGTAAAAGAGCAACTAAGCACACATGTCTAGAAAATACAAGTCTGAAAATAAAACATCTGTCTTATAATAGAAATAAGGACAGATGGAGAGGAGAATCTCCCGAAAGCGGATAGGAACATGGATCACCCTAGAAACTCCAACTGACTGCCTCGGGAGCTCACCCATGAGGGCCTGTAGTACTCAGAAAATAATGCAGGAACGTAGCATCAATACAAATAATAAGTACTGGTAGGCATCATAGGCCAACAACAATTAGATAACATATATAAAAGAAAGAGATTGAAAGATAGGCATATAGGCAGTCAAATATAGTTACTAACCACATCCATGTAAGACTTGTAGTAATGTGAACCACACTAGATCTTAGTAGTCTACAGTCATAGCCTTGGCAGAAACCGCTAGTCCTCGAATCCATCAAGTGTCTAGGTAAGTGATTAACAAACAAGTAGCATCTCAAATGAATCATCAACCAAGGAATCAATACTGAAATGCACCATGCAATACAATAAATGGAGCAACCAGAATCAGAGATACGAGTGGATGTAATACGAATGCATGTGCAATGCAATGCAGTGCAATTTAATGCACTGGCCTAGTGTCTCATACCGTACACATATGCTACTGACGGAAACCTCCACGTCTCGATAGTTATGACCCATGGGGGACCCGCAAAGTCCATGTACCAGTCACTTCGCACACAGCCTAGAGATGACTTCCACAACACCAGCCTCTCCACACACAACCCAAAGGTGTCTTCCACATCACTGGCCATTCCGCACACAGCCCAGAGATGGTTACTATATCAAATCTATCCATAGTCACTCCGCACACAGCCCAAAGATGACTTTCCTTTTTCACTTTCTCCATTGGAATCACATCACAGTATAATGAGAAATGCAAGATGAAGTGCATGCATGAATTTCAAATTCAACAATAATCATGAGGGTGAATAAACATAACAACATCCGTAAATCAACTACCAACATAAGGTTATTCCCAAATCTGTTCAACGCCACGTCCGGAACAATTTCCCTTCCGGCCACATAGGTAACACCAATTAATATATATATATTAATATATATATATATATATATATATATATATATGTATGTATGTATGTATGTAGCAAACACCATAATATGAAGCCTCAGACATTTCACTTTACCTCTTATTATTATTAATAGCAAATCATACTTCATATAAATGAATCATGTAGAATGTGTATGAATGATATGCATGATATCAATCTCAAGTGTAAATCATAATCCAATCTCATTCGTGCCTCTGCATGACCAGATATCATAATTTCAATACCGAATCTAGTTCTTCCTTTATCAATAACAAATGACCAGGTAAGTGAGAGATGAATGTATCACAACCACAACATAGCAGTTAAGCAAGAAGCTCAACACTCACATATTGCAACAAGCCTAAACACAATATACGAGGCGAAAAGCCCACAAATTATCAACCCACAAATTATCAAGAATACCAACCTAAGAATGTCCATCCAAACTTCATACCCCAAGCCTTAACATGCTTTCTCCGTCAATAACTAACTTTTACATATACTTCGCTAACTGAAGTCTAACCGAAAGGTAAGCTGTAACCTACCTCGCTGCCGAACTGGTGCCACAAACAATCAGATCTGAATCTTGCCCCTCCGAAGAACCTCCGAATACTCAAAGTCTAGACATTATCAAATTCTAAGTTAGAAACGAGAAACAACAGTACCCATATCGCTATTCATCCGTTTGAATCAAAATCAACTAAGTAAAAGAGGGAAAACGGGCCCACAAAGGTAAAACTAGTATTTCAAAGATGGAATCAGTAACCCAACGTTTTAGAAGTTCAATTCTACTCTCCAATTGCCAATTTATCCCAATTATTGATCAATTTCATCATTCAAAGCAAAACCCCCAAATTAGGCATAAGCCTTAGCTTTTCCATATTCAAATTCTCAACTAGAATGGAAGATTCAAGCCTATTGGTTGCTAATTAATGAAATTCCATGCTTAGATTAGTCAAATCCGTCAATAAATCTCATATTTGAAGACTAAAATTCAAATAACAAAGTAAAGGTTAAGACTCTTCTTCTTCCACTAGTTTTCTAGATTTCCACTATTGATTCAAACTTAGGAAAGGTAAATAATGGATGACAAGGTTAGAGAGACTTACCCAAGAAGAATCCACTCAGAAACACTTCAAATTACCCTTGAGACACTTAGGAGAAATAATTTCGGGAATGAGAAAGGAAGGGTTAAACTTAGCATTTAATGACTTCTGAATCAGCGATTTTCGCTGTAGCGGAAATGATCCGCTACAACGGTATAAATTTGTTATAGCGCATCTGCTCCAACGTGCACTGTCCACTGGAGTAAACTCTCAAGGATCCATAACACCCACACTAGCGGTCCAAGCCTCGCCGAGGCAGGTCTGCTGTGGCGCACCCAAGCTCGCTGGGGCGAGACATCTGACACAAAAAACTTTCTGGTTTTTCACCAAGTTCTTCCCAAAACCCGAAAATCACCCGAGACCCCCTAGATGAAAACCAGACATGATTACACGCATAAAAACACGCAACAAACTCACTCGCGGTCTCGGAATTTCCATCAGAAGTCTATTTGACCGGGTCAACACCCAATGGCCAAAATCAACTCTCCAACCAATAAACCAAAACGCTTCCGAGTGCCACGAGAACCAAACTAAACATCCCACCAAGTCACAATCGACCCTCTAGACCTCTCAGAATTGATGAATTTTCAAAAAAAATCTGTTTACTCAAAATTCAACTACCGATTAATCGTTTTTCACTTTAAGATTCTATTTCTCATAAGTCATCATAAAACTCGTCTGATTGCCTCGGGAATCCTGCCACCCATCCCTGCAGGTCAAAATCATACAAACAGGGCTCTGGGAAAGGTCAACGGGGTTAAATGGGTCAATAGCACTATAACGACCAAATAGGTTATTACATCAGATACAAATTAAACAATCGTTCATCCTCGAACAAAGAAAAAGAGTACGAAAGATGACGGTAACCAAGGAATCTTTAATATAACCATATGGGAGCCTTCACGGCATGAAGTACGCCAAAATCACTGCCCGTTTACCTTATCAGTCAAACTTTCTTTAACTTAGCTCAGCAACTCAATTTCCATATTTCCTATCCTCAAAATTTCTTTCACAACTAATCCCCGAATATAAGAACTGCCTCGGCTTGAATTCTCTGATTCGATAAAACACACCTCTGAACGCAATCGATGGATCCACAAACATTCCCCAAACTCACAACCTTTGAAACATGGCCACAAACCATTGCCCACTCTGAATCGGGAAGATATTTTGATTTTGCTAAGTTTTCTTTCACACCTTATTCATATCACGATTTCTTAAAACACATAAACACACACCACAAGCCTGAAACTATGACTTACTTTTGCAAGAGTAGAATCCTTGCTCCATCTGAGAACTCTGTGCAATTCCATCAAAACTGATCTTTCTCAAAGCCGATTTTGCTAGTTCCAAGTCTGTTAATTCTATAACTCGGTGTCGAAACTACTTTAGCCAAAATCCAATGCCTAAGCCTTCTTAAATCTTCGAATCATCATACTGGAAGCATACCCACTGATTACCTTGTTGAGTCCGAACTTGTAAAGAACCATCTGACCGCTCTACAGACTTTTCACAACTATAGTACCTCCTCAAATCATTACCGAGCACCTACATAAACCATTATAACTGCCCGAATAGCTGCCCTTGGTTAAATATTATCAAGTCTACTCGCGAACCCCGATAAACTCGATAAACCTGTCATACCTCAATTTTGAACTGAAACCCATAAGTCTTTCTGGAATTATAAACATAGCCCACAAGGCTCTAATCGAACAATTCTGACCCAAAATGAATGCACAAACCCCTAAATACCACCCATAGTCACCCGAGCTGATTCCAAACTTTTCAAAACCAATCACAGTCCTATCACACATCTGTGGCGACCAATCTAGTCCTTTTCTCATGCATGGTCAATCATGTCTGTCCTCTCAACTCAGAATGCTGAATTCTAACTAGTCATCTACTTAGTACCGAAGAACTATACCTTATGATCGCAATCTTCATGTTTCTCAACTTTCACCCGATACACGAATCTGGTAGACCCCTATGAACTCTAAATACCTCAAAATCTTGTTGTGCTTCCCCTTAACTTGCTCATGATTCCGAACGTTTGAACGCAAAATCTGCGGCCTCATTTAATACACCTTTAACCATCAAATCCTCATTTGTGACACCTTGATATGCCCATAACAACTCTGAAAGTATCAAATCTTACAACCACCACTCTAACCCTCACGCAACTCCTTCCAAGTCTTTAATATCCAAAATTGCTCACCCAAGCTATCTAGTTAATATTGCTTGCAACATAATACACTACCACGAATACGGTCTCATATCAAAAATACAACTCTAGCCTTCACATTACAGGGATTTCCAGAATTTCTTTCCTTTAAACCCCACTAACTCATCTATTGATGAGTGCTACGAAATTACCCAAATGTGTGCCACGCTAGCTACTTCCATAAGCCATAACATGTCGGTTACCTGAAATTTGCTTCTCACTAGTCGCTGATCATGGAATCTCTTGGAACTTTGTCATATATTTCTGTAGACTTCCTTCTTTAAGTGTACTCAACAATCACACCTCATCTGGAATATGCAAGACAACAACACGACAATCTATACTGACCCAAGTAATCCTAAAGATGTACCTTATTCTTACCTATTCTTGATCAACTATACCATTTCTTGACCCTTCAATTCCTCAATTTCTATCAGTTCATATTCACCACCACCGTCTGACCATTACTCGAACCCACTCAATAGTATACTGCATACTCCTAAGTCTTGCAATGAGTTGAGTCAATATTAGACATAGTAATATGCCACACACTCTTCACCCTATAGTTCCCTTACCTCACTCAACTCTAGAACTGATTAATTTCTAAATCCAGCGTATCACATACACAGTCCTACTAATGTCCACATCTATCTCTACCAGATGCCCTTAGTCAAATTCCCTTAACGCTACACGCCCGCGAAGAATTACGTCTTGTCTTACTTATCAAAATGGAACACCTCTAACAAATCGTGCGATTATCCCCCTCATTCGATCAATTCCATAGAGTCATAAAACTAGCAATAGTAGGAACTAGTCGAAACAGACACAATCGATACAATACTCACACCCCTTTTCTAAGAGTAGACGCAACACCCGATATCTCCTTGAGTACTATAACTTCGCACTTGTCTAACAATAGAGTCATTTTTATTAATCAAACACTGGCTCCCATTGTCCTACGGCCAGAACCCAACATATCAATTCAATACTGAACCCTTATGTCTATTCTACCATGCATGACCGCAACATAACTCTCAAATCAACTAGCTCTTGATTTCACGATCCCCTTACCATTCCTCTAAGCACGAAGACCCGGCGAACACACCTTTTACTGAAGGACCAGAACCACAGCTGCCCAACATCTTAAGTCTCCACCCATCATAAGTCACCTTGCTTTTTGATCTAGAACCGATAACCAATTTCCTGAAAGAACCCACAAACCACTAGTTCTTACTCCACTACTATCATATTGCCATGTTGAAGCCCAACTTAACTGTTCACGATCGAATACAAAATCCGCTGTCATAAAAACTGCAACCATATCCTAACGAGCACGTTAGATTCCAATTGTTCTCTTCCTAATAGCGGAGATTGATCTATC
Organism: Lycium ferocissimum; assembly: GCF_029784015.1. NCBI lineage: Eukaryota > Viridiplantae > Streptophyta > Magnoliopsida > Solanales > Solanaceae > Lycium > Lycium ferocissimum. The sequence continues at coordinate 7,694,442 of NC_081348.1, forward strand.
CAAATCCTTTTCCTTAAACTTCTATTTCATAACAAAAAAAGTACTCTTACCACTATACCCTAAGAGATCTTACTTCGCTACATGTTTTCCATAAAAGCCATCCTTCATGTCCTTATTCTCAACTTCTCTTCTTTATTACACGCGGTTACTATCCTCTTGGCAAATTCGATGATCCTTACCAAGCTTACTCTCATCCCCATATATCAACATCTAATACACTGTGACTGCTGAATCATCGACCTGCCAATGGTACACCCGTGCCAAGAAAACCATCATAATACTTTGAAGCTGTTGAAACTTTTCGCAAACCAATCATACTTCAAACAAATCATTCTTGTTAAGCCATAAATGCACTTCTGCGACTTTCGACCAACCCAATGCTAAAAACATAGAGATCAGGTGACTCTCTATACCATCTCTCCCATTTCTCAGGAAAATCCCAAAATAAATGATTCTTAACCACGATCTAACACAATTGAATCCTCAAGCCATAGCTAGAAACTGAACTTGGTCACGCATCCAAATTGGGATGAAACACCTCGTACCATACCACAACACGTCATAGACAAACCATTCACATAAGAATTTTAAGGATGAGTTCCCACCATCCGTGAGAGAATAAGACAAAGAAATTTAGATACCAATTTGAATCGACTAGATACCAATTTGAATGAAGTAGCACAAAGGAATAAAAGAATTGGAAATTTCCTAAATATCCTATAGCCTTTCGCAGATAAGTACGGAGCTCATTGTAGCAATCCGCAAGACTCTACTAGACATGGTCTTGTACTTATAGACCAGGTAACCTGTGGCTCTAATACCAACTTATCACGACCCAAAACACAAATTGCGTGGGCACCTACCCTTTCCCACCAGGTAGGCGAACCCGTCCTTTACTCAATATCCAAATCAACATAATAAGTAAATATTAAAGTAAGTAGTATCAAATGATAAATAGATAATCATGGAAAATTACAAAAACTACCCAAGGAATCTGGTTTGAATAGTACAAGAGCAACTAAGTACATCTGTCTAGAAAATACAAGTTAGAAAATAAAACATCTGCCTTAGAATGGAAATAAGGACAGAGGGATAGGAGAATCTCCAGTTAACGGATCGGAATATGGCTCACCCTAGAAACTCTAATTGATCGAACTTACCTCGAAACTCGAATCAATGAAGGCACTCTCAAAAGAATGCAAAAAGGTTGCACTAAGCAAATAATGCAGCTAGGTAGCATCAGTATAAACAACAAATAATTAGATAACATATGTAAAAGAAAGAAACTGAAAGATACACATATAAGTAGTCAAATACAGTCACTAAGAACATCCACGTAAGACTTGCAGTAATGTGAACCACATTAGATCTCCGTAGTCTACAGTCATAGCTTACACAAAAACCTCTAGTCCTCGAATCCATCAATTATGTAGGTAAGTGATTAACAAGCAAGTAGCATCTCAAATGAATCATCAAGCAAGGAATCAATACTGAAACGCACCATGCAATATAATAATTTGAACAACTAGAATCAGAAATATGAGTGGATGTAATATGAATGCACGTGCAATGCAATGCAATGCATTGGCCAACTGTCTTATACCGTACACACAAGCTATAGATGGAAACCTCCATATCTCGATAGTCATGACCCATGGGGAACCCACGAATTCTATGTACCAGTCACTCCGCATACAGCCTAGAGATGACTTCTACAGCACCAGCTACTCCGCACATAACCTAGAGGTGGCTTCCACATCACTAGCCATTTCGCACACGGCCCAGAGATGGCTACTATGTCAAATATTTCCATAGTCACTCCTCACACAACCCAGAGATGACTTTCCTTCTTTATTTCTCCAGTCGAACCATATCATGGTATCATGAGAAATTCAGGATGAAGTGCATGCATGAATGTCAAATTCAACAATAATCATGAGGGTGAATAAACATAACAACATCCATAAATCAACTACCAATAAAAAGGTTATTCAATCTGTGTAATGCCACGTGCAAAACAATTTTCCTTCGGACCACATAGGTAACCCCAATAAATATATATGTTGGAGACGCCATATGAAATATGTATGTAGCAAACACCATAATATGAAGCCTCAGATGTTTCACTTTCCCTCTTATCATTATTAATATCAAATCACAGTTCATATCAATGAATCATGTAGAATGTGTATGAATGATATGCATGATATCAATCTCAAGTGTAAATCATAATCCAATCTCAATCGTGCATCTACATTAGCACATATCACAATTTCAATACTAAATCCCGTTCTTTATCAATAATAAAAGACCAGGTAAGTGAGAGACGAACGTATAGCAACCACAACATAGCAATTAAGCAACAAGCCCAACACACACACATGGTAATAAGCCAAATCACAATAAACAAGGCTACAAGCCCACAAGTCATCAACAATACCTACCGAAGAATATTCATCCCAACTTCATACCTGAAGGCTTAACATGCTTTCTCCATTAATAACTAACTTCTAAATATGCTTCGTGAACTGAAGTCTAACCGAAAGGTATGCCAAACCTACCTCGCTGCCGAGCTGGTGTCACGAACAATCAGATTTCAGCCTTGTCCTTTCGAAGAACCTCTGAATACTCAAATTCTAGGCATTATTGAATTCTAAGTTAGAAACAAGAAACAACGGTGCCCATATTGCTATACATCCATTTGAATCAAAATCAACTAAGTAAAAGAGGGAAACTGGCCCATAAGGGTGAAAAGGGTATTTCAAAGATAAAATTAGTAACCCAGCATTCTAGAAGTTCAATTCTACTCTCCAATTGCTAATATAGCCGAATTATTGATCAATTTCATCATTCAAAGGAAAACCCCCAAACTAGGCGTAAACCCTAGCTTTTTCCATATTCAAATTCTCAACTAGAATGAAAAATTCAAACCTATTTGTTGCTAATTAATCAAATTTCATACTAAGATTAGTCAAATCCATCAATGAATCTCATATTTGAATACTAAAATTAAAATAACAAAGTAAAGGTTAAGACTCATTTTCTTCCACTAGTTTTTCTAGATTTCCTCCATTGATTCAATCGTAGGAAAGGTAAATAAATTGATAACAAGGTTAGAGAGACTTACCCAATAAAAATCCACTCAAAACACTTCAAATTCCCAGACTCTTAGGAGAAGTAATTTGGGAAATGGGAAATAAAGGGTTAAACTTAGCATTTAATGACTTTCTGAATCAATGATGTCCGCTGCAGCGGAATAAGTTCGCTGCCGCGCATCCGCTCCAGTAGTATGCGTCCTCTATAGCGCATCCACTCCAGTGGACTTCCAAGGAATCCTCTTTTTTCATGCCCGCGGACCATGACTCGTCGAGGCGGGTCCGCCGGGGCGCACCTAGTCTCGTTGGGGGGAGACACCAGACACAAGAAACTTTTTGATTTTTCACCTAGTTCTTTCCAAAATCGACAATCACCCGAGGACCCCCCGCCCCCCTAGATGTAAACCAGACATGATTACATATACATAGTCTAGGAATTTCCATCGGAGATCTATTTGACCGGGTCAACACCCAAAGGCCAAAACTAACTTTCCAACCAATAAAACAAAATGCTCGCGAGTGCCTTGGGAACCAAATTGAGCATCCCACCAACTCATAGTTGACCCTCCGAACCTCTCGAAATCGATGGATTTTTTAAAAGTGTTCGTTTACCCAATGGTCAACTACCGGTCAACCATTTTTCACTTTATGGTTTCTTTTCTCATAAGTCATCATAAAATTTGCTCGATTACCTCAGGAATTGTGCCACCCATCCCCACTAGTCAAAATCGTACTAACAGGGCTTGGGAAGAGGTCAATAGGGTTAAATGGTTCAAAAGCACTTTAATGACCAAACAGGTTGTTACAATTTTCTTTGAAGTTTCATCAATTCCATTAGGTCCAGAATCTGATTATGACTTAGTTTAGTCATTGGTTTGGTTCCCGAGAGGCTCGGGTGTGACATAGGTGGTTGGTTGACAAATTAGCTTTTGAGATGATTTTGAGTTGACCACGGTTAATATCGGGTCAATACGACCCTGTGTGAATTTTTGAAAGTTGCAACAAGTTTGTATGGTGATTTTGGACCTGTCCCTAGGTTTTGGTTAGATTCCTATGAGTTTCAAATGGAATTGGATTTTGTCGCGCTCGTGTTTGAAGTTTTGGCATCGTTTCTTTAGCCATAAAGGGTACCATATTGAGAAATTTGCTTTGATTTTTGTTTCAATTGAACCATTAGATCTGTATCGTGATTACGGAACCATAGAAAAAAAATCATCGAATTTGGACATCGTATGAGGGAGTTATGGTCATTTTGGTGTCGGAGAAATTGCTAGTTTTTGGGGTGGTCGAAAATGCGAAAATCCGGTTGCAAATGCGAAGATCCCTGTGTTAAAATTCAGACTTCGTCCATTTGGTATTTTCATCATATCTTGAGTTCTAGAGCTCTGTTCGATATCCTTTTTGCAGTGTTGTTCTCGTCTTAATGAGGGGGTAAGTGTCCAACCTTTATTTTTGTGTTTCCCTATGATTATTTCCATTGGTTATCATTTTTATTCGGGTTTGGGTTGTATAAGTTGGGATGTTGAGCGCTAAGGATAAAAGAATGAAAAATCTCGATTTGGGGATCGATTCATGGATGGAATTAGGTGATTTTCTTGATCTATACTATATAAGTTATGGATAAACCAATTTTCAAATAAAATTCCAGTTTTGTGCTTAGGGGCTCGGGGTTACCTTTATCGGTTTGTTTTTGGATTCTGAACTAAAGTATAGCAATATAGGTATCATTGTACTCGTTTCGCCTTGTAGATTACTATTTTGACCAGATTGAACCCGATTTTGCAACAGAATTACAGTTTAGACCTTCGGGATCACAATTGGCTTTATAGTGACTTTTTGGACATGAATTATTATCCTAGCAATATTGGTGTCTACGGACTCATATACTTATGTAGATTACGTATTTGAACTGTCACGACCCAACCCCGTAGGCCGTGACTAGTGCCGAGGACACTTGTATACGCTCGTTACTATAATCGATCCACACAACTAGCATGATAAGAACTTATATACAAAAGGCAAGACGTCGCCTCGGTCGCAGCATATACATACGTATCATAGCAACTTTGTCTCTGAGGAGTTACAACTTTCAACAGATAACATCGCACATAAGCCGGCAAGGCTATCATAATATAGGGGAACGTCCCAGCCACACATGAGCCGACAAGGCTACCATATCACACAACTTCCAAAACATGTATATATATACGCAAGCCGACAAGGCTGCCACTACGAATGGGAACGCCCCCAAAACATAAGTCATACAGACACAACTTAACAGTAACTATATACAACCCACACATATGTCTACAGACCTCTAAGAGTAACAACAGTATCATATGACGGGACAGGGCCCCGCCGTACCCCTGGATAAACACATATATACAAAAAAAGGATCTGTACAAAAAATATAGGCTCCGGAACAAGGGAGCACTCCAAGATAGCGAGAATAAATATCCTAGGTGGCGGATCACCAAAGCGAGCGTACGCTGCGGGCATGAAACGCAGCCCCCAAAAAAGGGGGTCGATGCGAGATGTGTGCGAGTATATAAAGCATGAAATACGGTAAACGGGATTATAACCGAAATAAGAAGTACGAAACGAGTACATAACCGGGATACCAAAATGCTTGCTTTTGAAACACAAATCATGCATGTCAATATCACATATATCATATCTGGCCCATTATGGGACTCGGTGAACATGGTCACCACCCCGTCTTTGGCACCATAACACAGCATACTCCAAAACACAGCATAACTCCGTAGCACGGCATAACTCCGTATCACAGCATAACACCATAACACAGCATAACACCATAACACAGCGTAACACTATAACATATATATATCGTACTCGACCCTCTAATGAGGGACACGATGAACAATGCAGTGAGCGTGCACGATAACATACCCGGCCGGGACTCGGTGAAAGATGTAACAACGGTATGCACGAGCGAGTAGTGAGCAACCATATGCATATAAATCATCTTTTAGGACTCAATAGATAAGTAGACAAATCAACGCTCGAGTATCAGGATGACAGTCATACCCAGTACCCTTTGAATGTCATTATGAACTATATCAAATAAAAGCCTCAGGGATTATACACATGTATCAAATTAATACGAGATAGCTTATGAGAGTTAAGGACATTATTCGTTACAGAATCTTTTAAGAACAGGAACTTTTATATATCACTTACCATCCAATCATATAGAAGACTCGAGGGCAGTAGCTCGACTACATTAAGAATTCTAATATCAAGAAGTGAATAAGAATCATAAACATGCTCGGAACTTATGAATAGAGTTACCCCAAAGCTCATATCGTTTCATACTTACATCTAGGACATGCCTAAAGAAAGAAGGGATAGGCTTTACATACCTTTAGCGTTTACTCGCGACACAACACGTATACGCGCGAATAGTGTCTCAACCTATATTAAGACGTCAAGAACTACGATTAAACTACGGAGAGATTCAAAACGTATCCTAACGTTAATAATTCCTTTCTAGATAATTAGACGATGTTTCGCTTATATTCAAACTAACCACATACAACCAAGCCAACATCACTAATCATACATTCAAGTATCAACCCGAGACTATTCAAACATGACTTGAGAACACTCCGGACAGCCCGTACAACACTCCAAAATATCCCAACCAACACGCAATACAACATATAATCTTTCAAGTTCAACAAGAATAACAACAACAACCAAATACTAAGTAAAATTTATCCACCATTTCTACACAAAACAGTCCCTACACGGCTTCAACACCAACATACGTAGTTCCATAAATTTCATCCGTATCTACACATTACAACATGCTCAAACCACCCTTAATACATGTAAGAGAAGATTAAACCTTACCTTAATCACTTGACTTCTCAACTTGGCTAGAATTTGTGCCTTGAATTAATACTTGTTCTTGCTACCTAGGATCAATTCCACATTGTTATACACCTTCCAAAGGGTTGATTTCTTTAAGAAAATTATTTTTTTGATCAAAGCTCACAAGCTCAAACTCGGCCAGCCATGGCCGAGAGCTTCTCTCTTTCTATCTCTTAATCTCTCAAGTTGTGAATGAATAAATGAAGTGGATGGTTGATGAATGAGTCATCAATTTACTATATATAGGATGTCCATGGGCTGGACATGTGTCCCACTCATGGCTTGGGCCAATCACACTTGGCCATGTCACGGGTGGGGGCCACACGGCCACTAATGGCTAATTAGTGAAGTAATTAAATCTTAATCCCACTTAATAATCTAATCATGGTTAATTAATCCCTAATCTCCATTAATATTTCCATACCAATTAAAATTTATAAGCAACTTGTGCATTAAAACAAAACCGGAGGTTAAAAGTCTCTACCTCGTATCCCAAAATAGTTTTGTCCTTAACTTGTCGCGATTAGCTTAAAATATGCCCATGTACAAAAATACGGGATATAACATGAACAGTTTGGGATTTTTCAGTGTCTTTGAAGAAGGGGAAGGCCGTGTGGTGATTGCTTGAGCTTCGGACATCAAATCAGGCAAGTTGAGACCTTACTTAACCTTATTTAAAGCGTCGTAGTTGGTTTAATATAGACTAATAAAGAGGAAGTAATAGTCTAACTAGAGGGTCTCGATACTTGTGAGGTGATGAGCACTTGTATTGGGTACCGGTGCTATGATATGGGTATTTGTGTAATTCTATTGTATAGCCTGGTCTGAATGCCATAGTTTGGGCACTAGTTGGTAGCATAGATTGATTTGTGATTACGATTGGGACATGAGGTCCCTTGTTTGTTGCTTCTATGCCATTTATTTTGTTTATGATTATGGGTTCTCATCACTCCTAAATACTCGTTTAAAAGTGGAAAAGAGCTAATGATTGGGTCGTTATTGCTTAGCTTGATTGCTTATGTTGTGCATGTCATATTCATGTTTTATATGGACGGGCTGAGTATGATGATTTGGAACCCGAAGGAAAATGATTTCGGGTGGTATATGGACCTCGCGAGTCTCCTATGGGTCACAATTCATAGTATTTTAATGTGTGTGTACTGGTGATGGAAAGGCCTTGCATTGCACAGCATTTGCATATCATATCATCTCATTGGTTCCTTGTTTGGATGACCTGCTGATTGAATTGTATTCGCTTTCTTATTTATCTACTTAGACGGACTTGATGAATGAGAGGCTTCTTACCTAGGCTTGTAACCTGTGATTATAATTATGATGGACAAACAACAGTTAAGAGTGGAAGTAGTATTCGAAGACCAACCCTCATCTCCGTTTTAGTTTAGGGTCGATTGATGATGTTGTTAAGTACACGCTGATTTCCTGTACTCACTCTACACTAGTTGCACCTTTTGTGTGCAGATTCTATTTCTAGCACGAGCTAACCTCGAGACTTCCCTACTTAGTGAGGAGTTGTTACGAAGGATTCGGGGTGAGCTACTGGCTGATCCGTGGCACCAGATTCTTCTTCTTCATTTACTTATTCGCAACTCCTTGTTCTAGGCAGTGTATTAGCTATTTTCTGATACTTGTAACAGTTTCTTAGTGGTTCTTGTACTAGTGACACTAGGTTTTGGGAGTTGTAGCACTTATTTCATGTTTTTTATGATTACAAAACAAGTTAAGACTTACATATAACTTGTTTGAATATTCTGCATTAATTTCCTTATTAAATTCGTTAACTCGTTTGAATATTCCACCTTAGGATTTTGGGTCGTGACAACTACTCTTTCTTACGAATAGCTATACCACACGAGGAACCATAATGACTACCTTTCCTCTCGAGAAGTTAGGCTAAACACAAATAATAGTAATTTCGATATAATAGCCGAATCATCAATCATGGCATAGTATCTGAATAGTTAACTTTTAATGATGTTCATCATCCCATTTGTAGGGGAATATCAAAACCATCAATCGATTTAGAAATCATGTTTTGAATAATGAATCAAGTTTCAAGTAAAGAGCCCGTCCATAGTGTATAACATCTTTAAAAAATATCACTTTAAAAATCAAATCAACAATCTCGTTACTAGGGAAATTGATGTACATAAACATATCATATACTATAAAATTAAAAATGCAAACCTTCTCCCGCACGCGCATACAGTCCTATTCAAACCACCTTTGCAATCAAAAGTTTGTTCAAAGGAGACATACCTCGAATCCCGCTAAAAATGCTCTAACCGTGTTTACGAAATGTTTCAATGATAGCTCTACAACTACAATGAAAAAATTTAGAAATTTAATCAATTCCCTTGAATTTCCACCCTTTTGGAAAAACTAGGGATTCATGTTCATGGGCAAATTCAATAATCTCCCAATATTAACAATGCCTTTCCATAGGCTATTCTAACCGCCAGATAACTCTCGAAACAATGTAATTAAGCAAGGGACTTACCTCTTGAAGATTCTCCAAAATTTCCCATCAATCACTAGTTATGCGGGCACCCACACACTCCCTCCTGGTGGGCGAACCCCTCCTTTCCAAACATACAATCTATCAATGCGGAAGAATAATATAAATGCTAATAAGTCTCAAATATCAATAAAAGTAATAAGTGCGGAAGTACATAAACTACCCAAGGCATCTGGTCTGTATCAGTACAAGAGCTACTACTCACTACATAAGTCTAAATAAATAAGTACAAATATCTAAATGTTGTCATACAAGGCTCATAACATGATAAGGAATATTGTTCGGAAAGTAAAAGACAGATATAACGAGGAATGGAAACTGGGAACGCAGATCTGGCAGTGGCTCGCCTTAAGTCTCCAAGGGAACTGCCTCGGGGATCACTCACGAGGACCTAGCATGGATCCTGTCTCAAACTCTACACCCCGGAAAGGAGTATAGCAAGGTAGCATCAGTACAAACAACACGTACTGAGTAGGCATCATAGACCGACAACAGTTAGTTCACATATATAAAAGAAAGAAATTAACAAATAGGCAAGTAAACAATCTGTAGGAAATTTGGGTCCACCCATAAGGGGTGCTTAAGGCCCATTAGGGTAATTAAACTTAGCCCTAATATTTCCTATATAATAACAGTTACGGTGTAAAATAAAATATACTTCTAAAGTATTTTTCTGCTCTTCTCTTCTCTACAATATATTAGGGTTTAGACTGTGGTTTACGGGGTTGCTCCAATATAACGTGACAACCATATCGACCAGTAATTCCAGCCGCGCTTCAACTTCCGCTTCCGCTACACAAAGAACAAGTAAGTTCTCCTTTTATGGTTTACGCCCTATCTGATTAGTTTAGATTAATGTGTTATGTATAAACCTACATTGGTATCAAAAGCCATAGGGTTGGTTTTCTGGTCTGACAAATAATTATAGAACTATTCTGATTTACTGTGTGTATCTACTACTGAGTATTTATATTTTTTGCACTGTGCAATTGGAAATAATAAAACTTTGTAGTATACTGATTTAAAATTATGTTTTAAGTCAGGTTAATGTTTTCTTATATCTCGATATGTTTCGACTCAGAACCTTTATCAAATTTTTTTTTTCTACTGATATGAACTAAAGTTTTGAAATCTGTTAAATATTTAGATTTTAACCGATAATAGATTCTGAAATCAGCTTTCAGAAAGAAAAAAAAAAGATTTTTTTGGGTAGTTTTCTCAATCAGTACCCGCTCCGTCACTGCCTGAGATCGCTGCCTACCACTGTCAAACGGACGGTGGCTCAGGCCGGAGATAAGAAGGTAAAAGATGCAATGGCTTCTTCCTTCCCTCTTCTCTAATGGCAGAAGCAGAATAAAAAAAATTTAAAAAAAATTAAAAAAAAAAAAAAGGAACTTTGTGCTCTAACATGGCGGCATTAAACAAAGAGGAAGAAAAGATCAAGTTTTTTTTTCTCTTTCTGTCTTAAAAAAATAGGAGCAGAGGCTTCAATTTTTTTTTCAAGCCACAAGGACTAAGAAGAGAAGAGAGAAGCAAAGGTTTCCCTTCTCTGATGGCTGAACTGATATGGAGCTTGGTGCTCCATCGGCGGCGGTGAAGCATAGAGAAGAAGAGATATGAAAATTATGTTTTTTTTATGTAAAGTGCCCAGCAGCAACAGATAATTAGGAAGCAAAGAAACTTGTTTCTCTAACCCTAGCTTCATATTTTTTGAGGAAAAGATATTTTTTAATGGGTTTGAGTAGCCTTTTTTTTTTTTTTTCTTGGTAGCATTAGAAGACTTGGGCTTAGAGCCCATATCAATTTTCTGGTTTTTTTCGTTTTTTACTATAGAACTAGTGAATGGGCTAAAGGCCCAGTTTACACATTGCTGCATTTGTTTGGGCTAATGGCCCGATTTAAAAGGTTTTGATTTTATAATTTAAATCCAAATTAAGAAAATTGACTTTATGGACTTAATTTTCAGAATATAAATTTAGAATTTATATTTTTTAATGAAATTAAATTATTATCCCAATTGTTTTAAAAAAAAAAATGTTAATTAGTTTGTCAAATATGTTTAACATGTTTAAAAATGTTAATTTGTTTAACATGACATTTATTTGCTAATTTGTTTAGCAAGTTTAAAATGTTAATTAGTTTAACATTAGATTTATTTGATTATTTTGTTTAGCATGCTTAAAATGTTAATTTGTTTAACATTAGATTTTTTTTGTTGATGTGCTCAACATGCTTGAAATATTAATTAGCTTGACAATAAATTATTTGTTATTTTTTTTTTTATGCTTGGAAATGTTAATTAGTTTAACGTTAATTTCACGTTAATTTGTTTGATGTGTGCTAAATGCTAATTAGTTTAACATCATTATGGTAAAGTCTATGTTAATATTTTTAGCATGTATAATATGTTAATTAGTTTAACACATTTTATGTTAATTTAGCATGAAATATATGTTACTTGGTTTAACATTAATCTTGCTTGTTAATTTGTTTAACATGTGTACTATGTTAATTAGTTTGACATTAAAATTTGATGTGAATTTATTAGCATGCTTATAAAAGTTAATTTGTTTAACTGATAATCCATATGGGGTTATAAAATCATGATAGACAATTATGTTGCCTAAATATGATTAAGATGCTAAGCTAGGTAATTGACTAGGCTAATTTTCATAGTATTTTAATTTCTGGATGATGATTGGGAACATAGTGAACTCTCGAATCCATGATTAATATATGTGTTTATTACCTTAGTCAATTGATGCTTAGTTTCATAATATGTATGTGTGTTGAATATAGTGCCTTGCGTTTTATTATTTTAATGGTTCTTATTATTTTTTTGTGTTTAAAGAATGCCTACTGCTTCGAAAAACATTGTTGCTGAGCTTAACAAAGGGTTGAAACTCAATGGTGACAACTATGAAACTTGGAGTTTGAAAGTTCAATATGTGCTGGAAGAGCAAGAGGCTCTGGAAGCCATTAACAATGTCATGAATGAGCCTGAGGATGGCAACACGGTTCAGCATAGGCGTGACCGTGAAGTGTATTATGCTTGGAAGAAAAAGGACTCCACTGCTCGCATTACGTTACTAGCACCTTGGATGATGACATCCTAAGGGAGTTCAAGGATCACCAAAGGGCTATGGAACTTTGGATTGCTTTGAAGAATAGGTTTGGTACCTGTTCTACTGCAAGACTAAGATCCTTGACGATCAAGTTTGACTCATACAAGAAACCCCCAGAGCATTCAATGAAAACGCATCTGAGGCAAATGACAAACATGATCGGGTAGTTAAAAGATGCTGGTCATGTGTTGACCGATGAACAACAAATTCAAGCTGTCATACGCTCTTTGGCTAGTTCGTGGGATCATATGAAGATGCACTTGACTCATAATGAAAGAATCACAACTCTGGAAGATGTCCGGAGGCATCTTGAGTTAGAGGAGGAACGACTTGAGGCTGCAAAGCCAATAGCTGAGTTGCACATGGCAATAACCTCCAAAAACAAAGGTGATCCAAAGAGAAAGAACTGGGGAAAGAAGACACGGACACCTCAAACTCGGCCCAAATTACCGCTAAACGAGCAAAGACCGAAAAAGGAAAGAATAGACGTCCCAAACGTGTCAACGTTGCTAAAGTGTTGTTATAATTGTGACAAGAAGGGTCACTATGCTAAGGATTGCTCTGAGCCTCCTAGAAAGGTATTTCATAAAATTCGAATTAGTGAACTTTGTGTTTCTAGTTCTGTTTTACTAACTAAATCTAATCCTTTATGGATTGTAGACTCGGGAGCAACGGACCACATAGCTTGGGAGCGCAATGCTTTTGTTGAATTTCGGCGAGTTTCACGTGGAGCAAAGTGGATATATGTGGGAAACAACAATAAAGTTGCGCTTGAAGGATCGGTACATGCAAAGTTAGTCTGCGTGTTGATCGAGACCTAATTCTACATGATGTCCTCTATGCACCAACAATTCGTCGGAATGTTATTTCCCGGCCTCTCGTTTTGCTTAGGCTAGGATTTAGCTTGTTTTTTCATGACACTTATCTCAAGTTGACTTATGATTCAACATTATTTGGTTTTGGTCATGTGACCGAAGGTTTATTTATTATGGATTTGGATTATGGTTCATTCAATAATAATGCTAGTTTTTCTATGTTTGCTTCCACAAATAAATATGATAGTGACGTAAACATATGGCATGCTAGACTTGGTCATATTGGCCAACAAAGAATGCAAAAGACTAGCGAAACAAGGTTTGCTTGCCGGCATTGAACATGTGGAATTGTCCACTTGTGAAAATTGGCTAGCGGGAAAATCTGCACGAAAATCTTTCGGTAAAGCAACTAGAGCTGAATATCCTTTGTAATTAGTCCATTCTGATATCTTTGGGCCTATGAATATTAGAGCTAGGCATGGAGCAAGCTATTTCATTACATTTATTGATGATTTTACCCATTTCAGTTATGTCTATTTAATTTCCTACAAATCTGAGGCAATAAGTTGTTTCAAACGCTATATGAGCTTAGTGGAAAATCAATTAGACAAGAAGATAAAAGCTCTTGAATCGATCGCGGGAATACTTATCGACTCAATTTAATGGGTTATGTGATGAAAAGGAATAGTTCATCGATTGACTATCCCAAATACTCCACAACAAAATGGTGTTGCGGAGAGAAGAAACAGAACGCTCCTAGAAATGGTTAGGTCAATGATGGCACAAGCCAACCTCCCAATTAATTTTTGGGGTGATGCTTTGCTTACTGCCACCTATGTACTTAACCGACTGCCTTCAAAATTAGTTGCAACCACTCCATATGAGTTATGGACTGGAAGACATCCTGACCTGAGTGTATTAAGACCTTGGGGTTGTGCTACATATACACATGACTACTCTCACAAATATGGAAAATTGGGCCCGAGAGGAATCAAAAGTATCTTTATAAGTGTCACACCCCAATCCTGATAGGGCATAACGGGCACCCGACTCTCATCAGAGTCGAGCGAACCCTCAGACATTCGCTCTATCAAAACCTGTCATTTCAAAAAAAATTTAAGAACATAAACTTTTCCAAATGGAAATCATCTAAAATACATACTCTTTTAAAGTCCACAAATGACTCCACTGACATCACTTTGTCGACATCTCGACAAACATACCACGAGACACGTCTCTGTCTCTAAGAAGTAACCGAACATTATGAGTCGGGACGGGCCTCGACATACCTATAATCATACATATCTACACATGACTCGGCCAGACTCCGGGATGAGGTGGAACTTTTCAATCCCGGTGACGTCCAAGCATCCTAGCTATACACTTAACACCTAAACAATGCGGGGTTGCGGGCATGAGCGTCCCCGAGGCAAAAAGGACGTCGGTACGGACAATGCACGGAGTATGTAAGGTGATAACAAGTCATAATCATAATTTGACTTAGGAGAGAAGAAATCACAATCTAACTCAACACCCTGCACCCTTCGCCGGAAGAAACATAAATATATACGAAGTCTTAACACAATCTTTAAGTAAATAATGCAATCAACACACATACGCTTCCGACATGTTAACGAATGGTCCTTCGACCGCCGCTTCCGCTAGTATCACAATAGTCCGCCGGACGGCCGCTTCCGCATAATAATGATGGCCCGCCCGGCCCGCTTCCGCTTCATAATGATAGCCCCCTTGAGCACTCGCTTCGCTTAATAATGATGGCCCCTTCAGCCGCTTCCGGCTTCATAATATCACAATCATGTCAACACGTACTCAATCCACAAATACCAATTTCAATCATATCATAAGTCACTAATCCATTCATCACAATCTAGTTATTAGCCTTAGTCTTTCATAAAAGTTATCAAATTTGTATCTCACTAGACTCAGGAGGACATACTTCCAGGTTTGAGGGTGGAATTATTATGAAATTCTTACTACCTATATTCTACTCGATTTCATCTTATTGCCTTACCCAAAGAATAAATAATCATGTCAATACAAAGGGATAATACTATGGAATGTAAACATAAATCGTAAATGAAATGAAGTAGTAAAATCTCACACCCCCTTCGAAGTGGTTTTGAAATTCAAACTTTATGTTTCCTTTAGTATAAAACTCATTTCCTCTAAATCGTTAGTAGAACCATATACACAACTCAACGTGGCACCTTATGGGTGTTCCCTCAAATTTAATAGGAGTACAATATCAATAAGCCATCACAAGAAGCATTTAGACCTTACTTGTCTAAGAATGGAATCATATGGGGTACATATAGAATGAATAGCAACAATAATCATGCCAAAGGAAAAAAAGTTTGCCTTACATACCTGGAAGCTTACATTTCACTTTCCAACTTTCTTCTTGCCTTGCAATCTACGTAAGATCATTCATAGTGTCGTAATCTACATATAAAACCATTCATACTATTGTAAGGCCCGTTATTATATACTTATCTTAAGCCTCCAAATAAATCTTTCTAGAATACACGAAATTTCGGCAAAGATCTCCCCCGTTTATATGCCTAGCCCAAAATCTCAATTCAAAACCAATAACAACAACAACAATACCAACATCAACAACAATATTATCAACACCAAAATATTCCATAAACATCCCACACGATGTTTTATCCAATTTCTCGACCCATAAATTCCTTATACGCTCATTTAGTAACTTTTCCTCCATAGATAAGCTTAAATCAATACTAATAAGGAAAGATTCATACCTTTCACCCGCTGGAATTGCAATATCTTCGATTTTTACCTTGAATCTAAGCCAAGCTTCGCCGTAATTCGATATTATAATCGCAGCCATGTGTTGTCCGAACTTAAATTCGGCGATTTCACTTAATTAACGCTAAAATTCTATGGACGGAAGTTGGAGGATTATTCTAGAGAATTTGAGAATTTTTGAGAAGTGTTGGGCTGAAAAATGAGGGAAACCCCTGTTATAAGATGCCAAAACCGGAGGGGTATCGTATCGCATTGATCGTAGCGATCGTAGCACACGTTCGTTCGTCACCTAACTTGTAACATCCATAATTCTCCACTCCAATGTCGTATTGACGTGCGGCTTATTGCGTTGAAAAATAGACTCGATGAACTTCATTTTAGGCTTTTGAAATACCTTAAAACTCCTCATATACTAGGAGATATTTTTTCTCCAAGTTGAGCCAAAATTACCCCTCATGTTCTCTTCCAAGTTCCAACAAATTTAATTTCCTTAATCCACTTGCCCTTCAATCCTTCCATAGCTTGCTATATGCACTTAAACCCTTATAAACCATAAGTTAAACACATATAAGCTTACATACCTCCTGAACAGTAACTCGAATCTCAACATACGAACCTACGGGGTGTAATAATAAGGTACTCTGAAACCTCAAAGGGTTATGTGTTTATAGGTCAGCAAAACAGTGGGAGTGTAACTGAATTTAAATCACGAGATGTCACATTCTTAGAGAATGAGTTTCCTAAGAAGGGAGAGGTAGGTCAAGACCTATCATTGTTTGAGCTAGGGGATCAAGACGTACAAGGATCTCTTCATTCGAGTGGAAGTATTTTTGCGTACGATGAATTAGTTTTCATCGAACCTCTTTCCATCATCGTGTGCGAAATGAAAGTAATCCTTCTACACTTAATGAAAGTGACCAAATGGATCTTGTTCCAAGTGAGCGAGATGGTCACCGATCTTGTTCCGAGTGGGAGCAGGTTAAGTGTTCTTGATCCGAGTGGGAGCAACGTTGATCCAAATAGGAACAATGATGAATCACAAACTAGACGTAGTTCTCGTAAAAAGACTCCCCGCCAACGATTTGACGTTGAAGGCGGTGAATTATTTATGATGCTCCTGCAAGATGAAAATGATCCTAAAAATGTAAAAGAGGATCTCTCATGCCCTTCTAAGGACAAATGGACAAAAGCAATGGAAGATGAGTTGGAGTCTATGAGAGTCAACAAAGTTTGGGAACTAGTTGACTCCCTCGTGACTCAAAACTAGTGGGAGCAAATGGGTTCTCAAAATAAAGCTCAAGGCTGATGGCACAGTTGAAAGATATAAGGCTCGACTAGTGGTAAAAGGGTATACACAAAGAGAAAGGAATAGACTACAACGAGACTTTCTCGCCTGCTGTTAGGTTTACCTCTGTTCGTCCTGTTCTAGCTATAGTTGCAAGCTTGGACCTTGAGTTACATCAAATGGATTTAAAGACTGCCTTTCTCAATGGAGAATTAGATGAAGAAATTTATATGGAACAACCTGAATGTTTCATTGAAAAGGGCCACGAACAAAAGGTTTGTAAACTTTTAAAGTCTATTTATGGCCTCAAACAATCTTCAAGGCAGTGGTATATACATTTTCAGAATGTTGTCGTATCCAATGGTTTTACCATGATGGATGAAGACCATTGCGTTTATACCAAAAGATCAAGAAACAAGTTTGTGATTTTAACATTGTATGTAGATGACATACTTATACCGGAAATGATAAGGAGTTCATTACCGAGATAAAGTCATGGTTATCATCCCAATTTGAGATGAAAGATATGGGCGAAGCCGCATATATTCTTGGAGTTAAGATTTCAAGAGATCGTCCAAAGAAACTATTGTATCTCTCCCGAGAGAATTACAATAGAAAAGTTCTTGAACGATTCAATATGCAAAATAGTATTCCCGTGATACTCCTATCAAGAAAGGCCATGCCTCGGGGTAGTCAAACGTGTCCTAAGACTCCCGAAGAGAAAGAAAAAATAAGCCAAGTTCCTTATAGAGCGCAAATAAGTCTAATGTATGCTATGGTATGTACTACACCTGATATCTGTCAAGCAGTTGACTTGGTAAGTAGTTATCAAACCGACCCAGGTTTAGCACATTGGCAAGCAGTAAAGAGAATCATGAGATATCTAAAGGGAACTGCTGATTATGCACTTTGTTACCATAGCAACAAAGATCTGTGATTAGTTGGATACAGTGATGCTGATCATGGAGTAGATCTAGATGAGAGGAAATCTACCTCAGGATATGTTTTCTTACTCAGTGATGGCGCTGTATCATGGAGTAGTAAGAAACAATCATGTATATCACTATCTACTATGGAAGTCGAATATGTGGCTCTCGCATCAGTAGCACAGGAAGCTGTTTGGTTGAAAAGGTTCTTGGAACACTTATTAGATATCACAGAAGATGCTGAACCAGTGAATCACACCCCACCCTTGGTAGGGCTTGATTGGCACCCGGCACCTTACGGAAACCGAGAGAACCAACTTATAACTTACATTCTTCGTGTCTCAAATGGAAACAATAGGATCGAGAGGCTAAATGCGAACATAATATCATGCATACGTATATGTACATTGGACCCATGATGCCAACATTACTATCGTCACACTATGACTAAGCTCTACACAAAAACTGTCTGCAAAGCCTCTATGAACATGACTGAGGTATACAAGTCGGGACAGGGCCCCTGACATACCCGGAACAAAATCATACATATATATATATATATATATATATATATATATATATATATATATATATATATATATATATAAGTAAAGGTTTCAGAAGACACGGGAGCTCACCAATCGAATCGGTACCCGAAGGCACCCTACTACGGAAGATCCTTGTCTCGTCTATCTACACTGCGGGCATGAACGCATCCACAAGAAGGGACGTCAGTACGAATAATGTACTGAGTATGTAAGGCATGAATAGATATATATATTTATACTCGGCAGTGCTCTAGGAAGAGATGGAGCTCACCAATCAGAACTGGTACCTGAAGGCACCCTACTATGGAAGATCCTTGTCTCGTCTATCTACACCGGCGGCATGAACGCGAGCGTCCACAAGAAGTGACGTCGCACGAACAATGTACCGAGTATGCAAGGCATGAATAGTAACATATTAAGAAATACCAAACATGGAAAATTAATATAATGAACGTACGATAAAGTAATATAAACAAGATCAACTCGTGCCTTTGAATGCCCTTTAAGGCGAATGTCGTGCATGCTTAGCTTTTTAAGAATTTTTCCATACATATCCATACATATATAATATCTCGTCCGTCGTTAAGGCGCGTAATATATATATAGATACATATATTTATATACATATAGCATCTTACACGGTATTATCTTACCCGGCCATGTAGGCTCGCAGATCATCTTACCCGACCCTTTCGGGACTCGGTATCATCTTACCCGGCCCTTTCGGGACTCGGTGTAATCTTACCCGACCCTTTCGGGACTCGGTGTCATCTTACCCGGCCCTTTCGGGACTCGGTATCATCTTACTCGACCTTTTCGGGACTCGGTGTTATCCCCAACTGATCAGTGGGATGCAATGCATACATACAAACATACATACATACATGCACATAAAATAAATAAATAAATGAAATCAACGTCATCATTAGCATTACCATTGTCACTATATCATTCCTTGAAGGATCAACCATCGTAAGATGAAATCAACGATGTCACGGGAGTCTCGAGAATCATGAACTTAGGTAGCACTGGAAATAGAATCGTTATCATCGCTATATCTCACCTCGAAGGATCGAGTAACATGAGGTGAGACCATCAACAATAAGTACGGTTAAGAGATTCATAGAATGACTCAATAATCTCATAATACGCTCAAATCATAGCTTCGGAGTTTCAAAAGAAGAGAATCATCATCATCGTCACAATAATCATAGAACATATTCCATTTAACATCATACGAGGCTTTAAGAGTCATGAACTTCGAGCTTTTAAAAACAAGGCGGTTATGGAAACATTTATGGAATCATAACATAGGAATCATGCCTTTGAAAGAAAGGGACGAGCCTTAACATACCTGTTCAACCTCCTATTAGCTACGCTTATTCGTCCGAGCTCGCAATTATACATTTAAGAGGATTTACACTAACGTTCGCCTCTTTATCGCATATTTATTCCAAATTTCAGATCAAACTATTCTATATTCTGTCGAAAATCGGGCAGCATTTCCCCTGGTTATATGCCTAGCCCGAATTCTCAATTCAACAACCAACAACAACAATAACAACACCAACATTAATAACATCATTTCCCATATCAAATTATTCCATAGAACGTCCCATATGGTGTTTGTCCATATTTCCACCAACAAAATTACTTTACAACAATTTAATAACTCCTCCTTCGTAATTAAACCAAGATTAACGTTATTCACAAGAGATTCATACCTTTATCTCGATAATAATGCTATATCTTCACTCCTCCACCTTGAACTTAAGTCACAATGCCTCAATACACAATTTTGTGGTCGCAACTATATGCCATCTGGACCGAGATTTAGGAATTATACCTGGTTTCGGGCTAAAAAGTTGATGATGGAAAGTTAGGGAATTTTCTGGAAGGTTTGGGGAGGTTTTGGGTGTGTTTGGTTGAACAATAGGGGGCCTTCCCCTTTTATAGAACGGTCCAGGTTCTGCCTGGACCGACATAGATTTCCTTTAGCGCGTTCGCGCTAACTTAGCTTTTTTCTGACTGCACCTTCATTCAAGAAAAGATCATAACTCTTGATCCCGATATTGTGTGAGGTCCCAAAACCAATGGTTGGAAAGCTAATTCAATTATCTACAACTTTCATTCTTGGATTTTTTCCAAATTCCAAATTTATAATGGCGTTTTGGCCCCTCCAAGTCAGATCATCCGAAAATGTTTCCTTAAATCGTCCTTTTGGAGGGCTTATGCCCATATTTGGCTTATGGGTCCTTCTTAGGACTTGCTCAACTTTCCATGTACTACTCATATGTCCTTTATAAAACTCCGACTGTGGGCCTCACTTAGCGTACAAAGAATGAGGGCTTTTCGTCAAGTGCCATATGAACCAATTCACCCCCATATGGTCTCCAAATGTCATATATAGGTTATTATTACATTCTTATGATATAACCTTCATCCCGAACCCGGGCCTCAAAATTGCTCAGCGCGTTCGCGCCTCGTAGTGGCACGTTCGCGCTGTGTTGGCCCTTGGCCTTCTGCGCGTTCGCGCCACTCCCTGGCGCGTTCGCGCAGACCATTTTTTTGGTCTGCCAGCCCAAATTGTAACGTCTATATCTCCTTACCCCGATGTCCTATTGAGGAGTGGTTTGTTACGTTGGAAACTAGACTTCTCGAACTTGACTTTAAACTTTTGTTTCACTTCAAAACTCTTAATATACTAAGACATATTCTTTTCTTCGCTTAGACCAAAATTTTGTCGTACCAAACCTTGCCCAACTTTCCTTCAAAGCCCTCAAGCTTAATCCCTTAGTTCACCGGGCTTTTCAATCCTCCTATAACCCATTACACGAACTCGTGCTCTATAATCATAACACGAACACCCATGATCTTGCATTTTCGACCACAACTCCGATGTCCGCTTTTTTGCCGGCTTGATGTTACGAGTTTTTTATAGCTTTTGGATTCTTTTTTTATCATCTCGATTCGATTTTTTGGATACCCATTTTGGGTCTTGAAATTTTGGGTTAATTGTTGGAAACCACCTTGGACTTGTGATTTGGATAGATTATTAGCGTGCCCATTGTTGGTGTTGGATATTGAGCATGATTATTGACGTTGATACACTTGCACGCACTCTCATTTTCATGACCCCTTTTGAGAAACCGATGATTTTAGAAACATTTTGATTTTTGGTCTTTTTTACTTGATTTGGGGAGAGGGCCCGGGTATCCGATGTTAGTTGGGGAATCGTTGTTTGGGAGTAAAAGTAGGGACCTCCCCCGGTCCCTCGAGGGGTTTTGGGAGAACCCCCCGGGGAAAAGAGGGGGTCCCGTCCGTTTTTGGGCAAAGATCCGGCTGGAACTTAGATTTGGGGAGTCATACTAGGTTATGTTACCAAGATGTCGTGTCACGACCTAACCCCGGGGCCCGGGGGCCCGGATCCCGATGTACTTACCTAACAAGGGGCCCGGCGTACCAAAAAATTTAATTCATATTAGATGTACAGGGATTCATATCAACATAAAATAAAGCGCACGAAAATATATACATGTATAAACATACTTAGACTTACACTAAGCCGTCGAGGCTATCATAGGGACAAATCACCAACTCTACATACCTACCCCCAACAGCAACCCATAACCCACAAACATGTTCGGGCCCCTAACGGGAAAAAAGAACCGGGACGGGGCGGGGCCCCCCCGTACCCCAAGTTATCATATATACAAAAATGTAAATAACAAAAGAAAAATATATACCAAAAAAACACGCTCCCCATCAAAGGGCCTCCAAACCCCCAATCGAGGTCTTAAACGGGGGCGTATCGCGCGTGGGGTCCCCCTCGGGCAAAGTAACGGGCCCCCGAAAAACGGGGGGCCGGACGGAAAAACTACCAAATATGTAAAAGGGGGAAAGTAACAAATATAATCATAGTCGGAACCCAAATACAAAAAAGCGGGGGGGAAACCAACCCGGGGAAACCCCCTCGGAAAAGAGGTACTTCCCAAAACCCCAAATATACGAAGGGCCCCCCGGGGAAGCCAACCCAGTCGTAATATGAATCGGAGACACGGAAATTTTTGGGGGGAATCATGACACCGGGTCGGAGTTGGAGTGTGGGGACAAAAACATAACCCAGTCGGGGGGTACAAAAGAGCAAAACTAAATCATAATCCAATCGGACGCGGGGGGGGGAACGGCAGTCTTAATCCGGACGGAAAATACGGATGTGTCCCACGGAATTATGCATGCGGAATCATAAACATAAAGGAACGGTTTGATATACATACTACGGTTCCCGGCCCCCAGGAGGGACGCGGTTCGGATCCCGGCCCCCTTGGGACCGGGGCGCGGGGGAAACGGATCATATGCCATCCCCGGGCCCCCATCCCCATACCATCACATCGTCGGGTCACAAGGATGTAAAGGTTCCCGGGCCCCCCACCCAGGGCCCCCGGTGAACAATGTAATGGAAGTGCACGAATAACCCCAAAACCCCCCCCGGGGCCCGGAAAAAACATTGAGGGGTCCACAAGCATTAAGAGAAACCAACGCATACAATCATTATACGGACTCAATGAAACCGGAGTAGGTCAAATGGTAAAGGGCAAATTAAATTAATCGGGCAATATTCATAATACACGAATATAGATCTTTGGGGGGCACAACAGAACATCGGGAAAAACATGTCCAACCGTTCCATGTCAAAATATATCATAAGGCTCATAAATATAGTCATAATACTTGTCATATAAGTAAAAAAATAATAATCAAGGTTACTGCGAACTTTAAAAATGAGTTAGTTAAAGCCATAAAAGGGAAATATCGAAAATTTTGTGGGCCCACCTTGGGGCCAACCGAAGGGGACGAAATTATGGATGATGGGTCTTATGGATTCATCCAAAAAGAGTTTTGGGAA